>NC_056735.1:398544981-398547481 GCF_019279795.1 Protopterus annectens
AGATAGAAAAGAGGCTGTATAGCATGCCTTACCGAAAGACTTTTGTCTTAATAAATCTAGACTCACGATAAACAGTGACATCCAAATAGTCTACTGAATCTGAAGAGTAGAACATGGTGAATCGAAGAAAGCCATCAAGGTTGTTAAGATGTTCAAAAAACTGTACAAAAGGCAGCATGGGTACAGCCAAAGGAGAAAGAGTTAGTCCACAAATCGTCTGAGAATCTGTGGACAGTTGAAAATACCTCTCTCTCCCAAGCCACCATTACCAAGTTGGCATATGAGTTGGCTAACTGGTACCCATAGCAACACCGTGCTCTGTCTGTAGAGGGTGTTCTTAAAGAAAGAAATTGTTTTCTAAGACAATCTCAAGAAGTAATGCCAATAAATCTGCCTCAGTTGCTGACATGAACTCACAAAGTAGATTTCTGACCATAATAATACCATGATCGTTGGGTATGCAGATGAATAGAGACACCACGTCCATAGTCACAAAAGTTAAATCACTCATATCCTCATAGCTACTGAGAAAGACATGTAGATCACTGAGAAACTGCCCAGTGTCTTTCAAAACATAAGAAAACTTGGATAATACAAGTTTGAGTTTGGCATCTAGATATATTGAAATAGGCTCAGTGAGCCAGCCCTCTCCCGCCACTATGGGACGCATAGGTGGATTTATAAGATCCTTGTGAATTTTGGGCAATCCGTTAATACATGGTATAAGGGGGCATTCAACAGAAAAATATTCATGGAGTTCATCGGTTATCAAACCTGAAAGCTTACAATCTAGTAACAGACTTCTAACATTATTACAAGAACTATCAACTACTGTTGATGTAACAATATCATATGCATTAGTGGCTAGCATACTAATCATTGAGTCAACATAAGAAGACCTGTTCATAACCACAATGCGACCACCTTTGTCGGCAGGACGTACAATAATATTGGCATTGGCTTTAAGCGAAGAAAGTGCTTCAAGTTCATCTTCATTCAAGTTATCAGAAGTACTAGAAAAACCAGATTTAAAGTCTTCAGTTTAACTTTAAAAAGAAATTGTCATAGGATTTCAACTCTTCTTTTAAAATTGCTCCTTTAGAGTATTCCTTACAGATAATCCTTAAAAATCGCGAATTAACCTAAATCAGATACTGTGACAAAAAAGGTTAAGGAGGATTCTGTTCTTTGAAGAAAAATGTCACAGGTTGACCATCGTATCCTAATGGCCGTTGTCTGTTTCTTCACAGGTCTCCTGCACTTGGCCCTCAATACGAGTTGGATCCTGTAGTGGCTAAGTGTAACCGGATTAAGAAACGAATGGTTGCATTTGGCCGAATACCAATCTCAAAGACCCCCCTGTTTTTCCTTTTTTTTTTCCTTCAGGAGTTTTTTTGGAAAATTTTTTTTGGGAAAAGCCTGAAAAAAACAAAAAAAAAAAAAAAAAAATCCTTTTTTTTTTTTATAAATAAAAAACAAAATTATGAAAATGAAAGTTACAGAAGTATGCACTTTCCAAATTTTCTAAAGAAAGTGTAGGCTTGGAACTAAATGTTTAGCAGCAGTTGGATTAACTAAAGCTATAGCTGCTGGGTTGGGTTTGGGATGAGCATACAAAACTCAAAAGACTGAGGAACTTAATGTAATCTATCTGCCTTTTTAGGGACAGCAGTATGACCATCAGGAAAATTGCAAGCAATGACACACATCATCCAACCCTGACAGCACTGGAAGAATAGGCAAAGGTTCTGGAAATACCATCTGTAACAACTCACAGTATTTTCTGAAGGACTGAAAAACCTCAGCGTTCTCAAACTGAAAACACTGGCACATTCTGGAAATAGTTTCAGAGAAACAGAAACCAACACAGAGAATCAGACACTGTGCTTTCCTCAGAGTTTGAATCTGAAGCCTGAGCAGAAAATCTTGTCATACATCTCATCATCTTCCTGTCCAGATTCAAAATCTTGACTCTCTTTAGGAAAGATGCATCCCTCCTTTTACCAGAAATCACCTTATAAGAAGGACTGACAGCCTGAATTAAACCTTGAGTCAGATCTAGTAAACTACTCCTGTTTACAGAAATTTGAAGGGGTTAACTGCAGGTTTACTTTGCGGTTTCTTTTTGACAGGAAAAATGGGGCCAACAGTGTTGTCAATAGCAGCTACAGCTTCCCCTGAGATGGGCACAGGGTAGTGTTCCCTGTTACCTCTTCTAGAACTGACAAGAGAGGCTCTCCCTGGCCACTGTGGGAACCCTAACAACTACAGAGGATTTGGCCATCCCCCTGTCCACAGTGGCTATAGGTGTTACACCAAAAGGATCTAAGGTAAAAGATGAATGGTCCAATGAACCAACTTTGGCCACAGCAAAATCACCCAACTGCGGCTGAGGCAAACTGCTAGCCTGCTGTGGTGGCAAAGGCTGTCTGCTTAACATTTTCTTTTTGTGGCTGGAAGAAAGAATGACTGTGGGACTGGTAGTTTATTCCATGATCGA
>NC_056735.1:398554981-398632481 GCF_019279795.1 Protopterus annectens
CTGAGGTAATGGCTATCAAGAATAAGGTTTTCCAGGACAAAGATTTTATATCGCAAGTGGCAGCTGGTTCGAAAGGGGAAACGAGCCAAAGACTGCAGAACTAGTGTCAAGTTCCAAGGTTCTGGTTCTTTGAAGGGTGGTCTAATGTGTGTGACACCTTTCAGGAAGATCTTACAGAGATGGTGAGAAATTAAGGACAAGTCCTGGAAACCATTGTGGAAATTAGAGATAGCAGCCAGATGAACTCGAACAGTTGAAGCTGCAGCTCCTGAATGGAGTAGATTTGATAAATAGTCCAGTACAGAAGACAGCGAAGTTGAAAGGGGGTCTATTCCCTTGTCACAGGACCAAATTATGAACCTCTTCCACTTGCTAACAAAGTTTCTGGGTGGATGGTTTATGAGAAGCCAGAACAATGTTACTTACAGGGGAGGACAGATTATTTTGCCTGGCAATTACCGGAAGTAAAGAAACCAAGATGTCAGCTTGAGACTCGATATGTTTGGATATGTCAACCCTTGCGGGTGCGATTCCGGAGTTAGATTCCAAATCCATGGTTGATGCATTAGATGAAGCCATAGGAAAGGAAACCAAACTTGTTGGGGCCAATAGGGTGCAATGAGGATTACTGTGCTTCTCAACCGAGGACTTTCCAACAAATTGTGTGGAATCAGGAAGGGGAGAAAAGGCATAAAGAGTCCTGTGGGCCAATCATAGCACACAGCATCTCTGGGGACTCCCTCTGCAGGGAATTGGGGTGAAGTATCTGCTGCATTTTGTGGTCTGCAGGATCTTGGTCAGATCACAACAACTAGCTGGCCCAATCACTGAGAAACACTGCTGCCATGAGTAGGATTGAGGAACCACTTGTGAGGCAGGAGGAATGTATCTGTATTTGCCTGCAATTATGCTGGAATTCCAGGAACTTATCGTTGCTATCAGGAGCGGTTGGAAGCCATTCCATTTACGCCAAATTCTCCATGGCCTATAAACACAATGGGTGGGACTTGGTTCCCCCTTGTTTGCTGATGTGCCAGACTACGGACATGTTGTTGGACTGGATATCGAAAATCCCTGGCCGGAAGGGCAGGTGATACCACCAATGCCAAGCTTGCGGCCTCAGTTCTGAGACACTGATATGCAGGTTGGCCTCCATGAGTAACAAGTGCACTTTTACACTGTCTTTTACCTGGAAATGTCTCCCTATGAGGAAGTGTCCATGTTCATTATCACCTTAGGGTGAGAGGAGAAAAGGACAACTCCCATAGGTCTTTTCTGGCTTCATCCACCAAATTAGTCTTGTTGCATCAGTCGTTATGTGGATCTGGATGGACATTGGATGAGTACACATTACGGGGAGGACTTCAGATTATTTTGCCTGGCAAGTGCACAAATGGAGAAACCAATTTGTCTTCTTGGAGACTCAATATGTTTGGATGTCAATAACCCTTGCGGAGTGCGACCAACAGTTCAGAGTTGGATCCAGCATCCAAGGCTCATGCACTTGGTGAGGCCATAGGAAACTTCTGGATGAACCTCATGTTGATCAGAATGAGAGCAAGAATGGATTCAGGAGATGTAATTTAAACCAAGAGATGAAGGTTAATATTGGTGGCTCAAGATAGTGGAGCTATGTACAAGCCGATTTTGCAATCCATTGAACATGTGGGAGAAAGAGACAAATGTAGGTTTTGTAAAACTGAACAGGAAACAGTCGCACACCACACTGCTGGTTGTAATATATACTAATGGCAAGGACTGTATACTGAAAGGCACAATAACATGGTGAGACTGTTGCACTGGAGATTGTGCAAACATTATGGTTTTGAAGTGTCTATGAAAAACACTGGAAACTTACTGTGCCACAAAGCATCCATAGAAAATGATGAACTCTACATCACATGGGATCATCTGTACCTACAATTCAAAAGACAGATGCTAGAAAACTGGATATTGTGGTCCAGGAAAGAAGACAAAAGTAGCATTGATCACTGAAATCGCCACACCCAGTGACTACAGTGTCCTGCACACAGAGAGACACAAATTATCAGGATCTTCAAGCAGAAACAAAAGAGTAATGTAGGAAGAAAGATGCCCCAAATAGTTCCAAAATGGTAGAACAGCGGGTCTTATAGAGTCTAAAATCTGTTAGATATACCTGTGCTAACTCTGTACAAACTGCAGGAATTGTCATTACTGGGCACAGTCTTGGGTGCTACGAACAGCACTGGCTGACATCAAAGAGTGAAATAATACTAGTTTCATGAACTTTAATCGTGCTTTGACTTGGGAATGGGGTACATTCCGTCCTTAGTATTAGAAACCCAAAGACTTGGAGAATTAAAAAAGGGAGAACTAATGTGTTAATAAAAGCCATAAAAAGCCTCATGTGTAGTCTTGCAGGGGACAATTATGCTTAAGTGCTGCCATAATCTAGTATTGAAGGACTACTTTCGAGCTGGACTTTGTCTTGATATCACTGTGAGACATAGTCTTTTAATCTGTGAAGTGGGAGGAGACTAGGCAGATTAGTGAGATTTGCCCATATGAACTCTAGTTTTGAGAAAGATCAACTTGCATTTCTCTTGGATTTAAGTCCTTAATGATTTTGTTATTGGTTAGGGGCAGTAAGGCTGCTATGGCTAAACAGTGCAGGGGCAGTGAGGTAGTTTTAAATGAAACACACAATCCTTGTGGTCTCAGGTGAGGTCATTGCTACTTCATGGCTGTTGAACCTCTGGGGGGGTGTGGAGACCAAGGGCAGTGCATGAAAATTGGTAGTGATTGGCTCCCAGTCAGAGCGGGTAAATGCTGGGCGTTTGTCCATTTTTATGTAGTGACCATCCTGAAGATCTACTGAGCACATCAATCCTTTCTCAAGGAATGGTAGGATAGACTAAACCAGGACCATCCAGAATTTACGTCTGTTGACAAATTTGTTTTTAGAATGCTGAGGTCCAGTATTGCTCCAGTCCCCATCTTTTTGCCACCTAAAAAGAACCTTGAATAAAACCCAGATCCCATGTGGTCTGGTGGGACTGCCGGATGACTTTTTAAGAGCAGCTTTTGTATTTCTAGAGCTGCTGCTTCCTCCTGACTAGATTGGAGCATCAGGGATATGCCTTAATGACTTTGGGTAAAAAGTGAAGGGCGTGATAGCCTCCTGATGATTGTCTCCTGCACAAGAAAAAGTCTGTAGTTTAATCATTTGCCAGGCAAGGTGGTAACCCGATAAACAATTTTGGGGGGCCCCAAAACTTTGGCAGCTGGTGGTATACTGGAGAAGCGAACAGATCTTTGTCTGGAGTTCCCCATGACACTGTCAATTTCTGATATTCATGAAGATCCAGTTTCCACTGTGGGGATCCATGATTTGTCTGCTTAACACATCTGCTAAGGAGTTCTGTGCTCCGGCAGAAACCTTGCCTGAAGAGTTAGTTGCAAGCTGGCAGTCTCCCAGAAAATGATTGCTTGCCTGCATAGAGCATAAGAATGTGTTCCCCCATGTTTGTTGATCTACCACAAGACAGTTGTGATGTCTGTTAGAATCAACACCTGCCCTGGAAGAAGTAACTCCTTGAAAGCCATTAATGCAAACTCGACTGCTAACATCTCCTTCATGTTGATATGTAGATGCTGTAGTCTGGCAGGCCACTTGTCTTGTATCCACTTTCCATTTAGATGAGCTCCCAAGCAATGCCCGAGGCATCTGTCGTTAAAATCTGACTCCCTTGGCCCGGGTCACAGAGAGTCCCTTGTTTAGGTGACATTCCTGAGCCCACCAAAAAAATTCCTTTTGAAGGCAAGGTATTATTTGAATGACAGTGTCCAAATCCTGGCAGTGCTGTGTCCATACATTTTGAGATACCATTGAGCTTCCTCATATGCAGTTTGGCATTGGGAAGCACCAGAATACAAGATGCCATGAACCCTAAGGCTTGAAGGACTGTCCTTGCAGTCACCCGGACTGATGAGATAGTTGATGGAAGTAAAGGAAAGACTCTTTTGTTTGCCCGGGGGTTTAAAAAAGGCCATCTGGGCTGCTGTATTCAGTCTCACACCCAGAAGGCACATGTCTTCAGAGGGTACTAGACTGGACTTTATTTCGTTCACAGAATACCCTAGGCATCTTAGCACTGCTATAACATATTCCAGATGCTGTAGAAGGTCTTCCTTTTCTTGGGCCAGAATCAGGCAGTCGCCAAGTAAGGATAGATTTGAATTCCTTTTAGCCGAAAGTCAGCTATCACTGGACGCAGAAGCTTTGTGAATACTCGGGGCCCAGTAGATAACCCAAAGGGCAATGCCGAGAACTGATAATGAGAATTTCCAGCTAAAACGCAGATACTTCCTGCAACTTAGTCTTATAGGCACATGAAGGAAAGCTTCCTTGAGATCTAAAGTTACCATCCAGTGATCTTTGCCCAGCAGAGGTAAAAGCTGTTGTAACGTCAACATCTTGAACTTGGGAATGTCCAGATAAGTGTTGAGGATAGATAAATCCAAAATTGGTCTCCACGTGTTCCCCTTCTTTGGTACTAGGAACAGGCGAGAATAAAATCCTAGGCCCCTTTCTGATACAGGGACTGGCTGAATGGCCCCTTTTTGGAGTAACAGAGAAATTTGCTTGTGAGCCTCTTTCCTTTGTGGAGGAGGAAGTCTGGCATGCCTTTAAAAGGGGCAAGTATGGAAATAAAACCTGTAACCGTGGTGAATGATATCCAACACCCATCTGTCTTGGTAATTAAATCCCAATTTTCTTTAAAAAGAGACAGTCTTCCTCCCAAAGGAGCTGCCGGGCGAGAATCTACTGGCAGCTGAAAAGGCAGGTCATTGGGTCTGTTTGAAAGGACTGACCCCTGCCCTCACCAGAAGTCTGAGCAGGTGAACTCCCCGTTCTAGGCCTAAAAGAACCTTGAGCTCTGCCCCTACCACGTCTAGACCTACCCCTAGACTGGGAATCATAAGCAGGATATGTCCATCCCTTAGTAGGCCAATTTCTACTAAACTTGGGGCTGCACCTGCAAAAAATCTTTAACAGTTTGCATAGACTTAGCTTTGTCCTCCATTTTCTTTAAAACTGCTTCCACAGGCGAACCAAACAACACATCAGACTGTAAAGGAGCATCCAAAATCCTTGTCTTAACATGCTCAGCTAAATTCTGATCCCTCAACCAGGCATGCCTCGAAGAACAGAACAGTGGCAGCCACCCTCGAGGAGGCCTGTACAGCATCAAAACCACATTGCTAAAGAATGCCCACTTGTTCGAACACATAAAGACTACATCCAGCAACTCTGCACTCAATACCTTCCATAAAACATCCACCTTAGATTTCAGTTGTGAAAGGAGACTGTTTGATAATGGCCATGTGAAACTGACAATTCAAGCCCTCATGTAGCTAAAGTGGAAGAAGTATACACTTTCTTTCCCCATCTATCAAAAGCCCTTGCCTCTTTATCCAGTGGGAACAGGGTTTTTAACCACAGAGCCTTAACACCTTTAGGTCCCTGAGAAACAGTTTCGGGTCCTGCCTAGGACTCTTAAAAGATACTTATGCCAGGCTTCAGGCACCCTATAGTACCTATCCAGGTTTAACAGGAGGCAGGAGGCAAAAGAATCACTTGGGAGTTCGAGGAAGCCTCTGCAAAAACATCTTCCACCACATTCAACACAGGAGGTACTATGGCTAAGGGGCCTATGCTGGGGTAAAATGGGAATTCCTAAGCCTTTTCACCAGGAATCAGATGAAAATCCACTGGCCTTCCCATTTAAAAGGAGTGCTCCCTCATGGGAATGCCAAGAGTCTCTGAAGAAATGAGAAATCACTCAGGAGGAGAAGCTGTAGGAGTGGGAATCATCCACATCAGGAATCAGAATAAGGAGGATACTCCTGCAAATCTTCATAGAAGACTCAGAAGCCTCTGAACACTGTTCAAAACTATCACACTCAGGTTCCACCCTGGAGCCTCTTTATCAGGAGGGCATAGAACCTCTAATCATAGTAAAGTCAAATATTTCTGCCATTTTAAGCACTTGCCTGTTTCTTAGGCACAGAACCTGGAAGTGCTAGGAAGCCCACTGAAAGGCTTAAAGCAGCCTGGCCTACCTCTCTCGAAAGAGTTTGGAAACAGAAGGAGAGCTCTAACTACACAGCAGGAAGAGAGGAAGAACAGTTACCTGAGAAGCCCCTCAGCCTGGCCTACCACCTCCTGAGAAGAGGCATCCTGTAACAGTAGTAAGTCTCTGCCTGAGACTCCAAAAGAAACTCCTGGCAAAACCTCTGGCTCCACTGAGCCTTCTAAAGAACAGGCAGTCCGGGACTGCGGTGGGACTCATAAACCAAACTAGCTGTTTTGTCGCTAGCTTGCGCTTCTTGGCGAAGCGAGAAGCGGGCGTCGAGGCATCCGGAACGGCATTTATACTATAGTACAGCTTCCCAAGCACACTAACCTGGCACAGTCTAGCAGCTTCTCTCTTAATAGTGCGTTTGTTAAACCCTAGCACAAGCGGCATCCAACAGCATTAGTGCTCAGGCATCCACTGGTGCTCCAGGCCTAAACAAGGTATACACAGGTATGGTAATCCCTACTATGAGGTATCTGTTTCCCACAAGAAATACAGATTATTCACTTTTTCACAAGACATCCCGGTTAAATACCCCAGAGGCAAGAAAAGCAAAATGTTTCCCCAACGGCGAGTACTTAGCCAACTCACAGTTAGTTGGTGCAAACTCGAAACTCGACGACTAGAAAATTTCAGAAACGCCAACCTGCACTTCGCCTTTCATGAGCCTGGCAACTGCTTCATGCACATCCGGACCATCTCGCGGCAAAAAGACTGAGGATATGGCGTCGGTCATGCGCATTGAGTACCCTGGCGTACGCTGGCGTCGGTCAGTCCTAATGCCTGACCTGACGGCGTCAGCATATACTCTGGTATTCGGGCCGACTGGACAGCGGACTACCCAATAGTTAGGACTGCAGCAATGTGGAATGAAGAACATCCAAACTTGTTGGGGCCAATAGGGTGCAATGAGGATTACTGTGCTTCTCAACCAAAGGACTTTCCTTAGAAATTGTGGAATCAGAGGAAGGGGAGAAAAGGCATAAAGAAGTCCTGTGGGCCAATCATGTACTACAGCATCTCTCGGGGACTCCCTCTGCAGGGGAATTAGGGTGAAGTATCTGCTGCATTTGTGGTCTGCAGGGGGATGCGAATAGATCACAGCATGGCTGGCCCCAATCACTGAAGAGCACTGCTGCCATGATAGGATTGAGGAACCACTTGTGAGGCAGGAGAATGTATCTGCTTATTTGCCTGCAATTATGCTGGAATTCCCAGGAATATGCGTTGCTATCAGGAAGCGGTTGGAAGCCATTTCCATTGCCAAATTCTCATGGCCTCTCAACACAATGGGTAGGACTTGGTTCCCCCTTGTTTGCTGATGTACCAGACTACGGACATATTGTTGGACTGGATATCAATCTTCCCTGACGGAAGGGCAGATTGAAATGCCTGCAATGCCAGAAGCACTGGCCTCAGTTCTAGGACACTGATATGCAGGTTGGCCTCCATGGGTAACCAAGTGCCTTGCACTGTCTTTACCTGGAAATGTCTCCCTATCAGGGAAGTGTCCATGTTCATTATCACCTTGGGGTGAGAGGGAGAGAAAGGACAACTCCATAGGTCTTTTTCTGGCTTCATCCACCAAATTAAGTCTTGTTTGCATCGGTCCGTTATGTGGATCTGGATGGACATTGGATGAGTACGTACAGGGGAGGACAGATTATTTTGCCTGGCAATTACTGGAAATGGAGAAACCAATTTGTCTTCTTGAGACTCAATATGTTTGGATGTGTCAACCCTTGCGGGTGCGATAACAGTTCCAGAGTTGGATCCAGAATCCAAGGCTGATGCACTAGATGACGCCATAGGAAACTTCTGGAAGAACCTCATGTTGATCAAGAATGAAGACAGGAATGGTTAAGGAGATGTGAATTTAAACCAAGAGATGAAAGGTTAATATTGGTGGCTCAAGATAGTGGGCTATGCACATGCCGATTTACGAAGTCCATTGAACATGTGGGAGAAACAGACAAATGTAGGTTTTGTAAAACTGAACTGGAAACAGTCGCACACCTCATTGCTGGTTGTAATATACTAATGGCAGAAGGACTGTATACTGAAAGGCACAATAACATGGTGAGACTGTTGCACTGGAGATTGTGCAAACATTATGGTTTTGAAGTGGCTGAAAAACACTGGAAACTTGTGTCACAAAGCATCATAGAAAATGATGACCTCTGCATCACATGGGATCATCTATTACCAACAATTCAAAAGACAGATGCTAGAAAACTGGATATTGTGGTCCAGGAAAAGAAGACAAAAGTAGCATTGATCACTGAAATCGCCACACCCAGTGACTACAGTGTCCTGCACACAGAGAGACACAAAGTTATCAGGATCTTCAAGCAGAAACAAGAGTAATGTGGAAGAAAGATACCCAAATAGTTCCAAAAGTAGTAGGAGCAACGGGTCTTATAAGAGTCTAAAATCTTATTTAGATATGCCACCAATACATGCAACTCTGTACAAACTGCAGGAATTGTCATTACTGGGCACAGTGCGGGTGCTACGAACAGCACTTTTGGCTGACATCAAAGAGTGAAATAATACTAGTTTCATGAACTTTAATCGTACTTTGACTTGGGAATGGGGGTACATTCCCGTCATGGTATTAGAAACCCAAAAGACTTGGAGAAATTAAAAAAGGGAGAGACTAATGTGTTAATAAAAGCCACTTAAAAAGCCTCATGTGTAGTCTTGCCAGGGGGACAATTGTAAACGATGCTGCCATAAATCCTAGTATTTGAAGGACTACTCGAGCTGGAACTTTGTCTTGAGTATCGCCTGTATAGTTGAGACCTTAGTCTTCCTAATCTGTGAAATGGGAGGGAGACTAGGCAAGATTGAGTATCAAAAGTTGCCCATATGAACTCTAGTTTTTGAGAAGGAGTCAACTTGCATTTCTCTTCGTTTACTGAGATCCTTAATGATTTTGTTAGTTTTAGGGGGCAATGCAAGGCTGTAACCAGCAGACGCTTGCTGGGGGCAGTGAGGAGCCAATCGTTTAAATATGGAAACACACACAATCCTTGTAGTCTCAAGTGAGATGTTACTACTGCCATGGATTTGTTGAACACTCTAGGGGGGGGGGGTGTGGAGAGACCAAAGGGCAGTGCATGAAATTGGTAGTGATTGGCTCCCAGTCAGAAGCGGAGTAATCTTCTGGAGCATTTGTCCATTTTTATGTAGTAATACGCATCCTGAAGATCTACTGAGCACATCCAATCCCCTTTCTCAAGGAATGGTAGGATAGACTAAACCAGGACCATCCAGAATTTCGTCTGTTTGACAAATTTGTTTAGAATGCTGAGGTCCAGGATTGGCCTCCAGTCCCCTGTCTTTTTTGCCACTAAAAAGAACCTTGAATAAAACCCAGATCCCATGTGGTCTGGTGGGACTGCTTGGATGACTTTTTAAGAGCAGCTTTTGTATTTCTAGAGCTGCTGCTTCCCTCTGACTAGGTGGAACGTCAGGGATATGCCTTAGCGGCTTTGGGTAAAAAGTGAAGGGTATGTGATAACCTCTGGTAATTATCCTCTGCACTGAAAAATCTGTGGTTATCATTTGCCAGGCAAGGTGGTACAGATAGAAACATCCCCCGACTACATCCAGAGGTAAGCAATTGGGCCGCTCTTCAGGAGCACTGGTAGGGATGTCCAGAGAAACAGTCTCTGGATCCCTGATTACGCGAACCCCCTCTGTCTCTGTAGGGGTGTCTTCCAGAAGAGTTTCCCCCTCTGCCCTGGGGGGGTAAACTTGCCACATATGTCATGTAAAGGAACCTGGGATTTCTTATACTACATCTTTCCACTCCTCTGATTCCTAGAATAGGGTCGTTGGGGAATGGAAAAGTGCACATCCATGGCAGACAGGGTCTTACCATCCTTTTCACACTTGGCTAAAGTGTCTAACTTTGAGGCCAAAAAGAGAAGAGGCCTTCACGGAGTGTTGAGAAAGGAAAACTTAAAAGGGTCCGCAAAGTCACATAGGCGCATCCAGATGTGGTATCTCATGACAATGCCTGAACCCACTGCGCTGGCCGCTCCTTTGATTGTGTGAGAAATCAACCTCATGGAAGAGTTAGATATCGATTCCAGGGTGGCAAGCTGCGAGACAACTTTATCTCATACCTCATCAGAAATTGGTCCTACCAGGGTTCCAGAGAGTTCCGAGATTAGGCCTCTCTGGAGCCGGGTAAAGTGTGCCAAGAAATTCAAGGACCAAATGGCAAAGGTCGATGAAGAATATACCCGCTTCCCTAACCTGTCCAACACCACAGACTCCCTGTTAGGGGGGAAGGACAGTATGGCTCTCCTCAGCAGCTCTTTCTTAGTGGCCACCGCCACCACCACAGCATCTACTGGTAGTCCTTTTGACCAGTGTGGGTTGTCCTCTGGGGGAGAAAGAATTTTGTCTGGTCTCTGGGGGATAGGTTTAACGGTGTCGGGATTCTTCCAAGAGTGCTGCACGATGAGCTGAACTAGCTCATCTGTAGGCAGGGTTACCTAGGAAGTAGAGGGTCAAGCACAGAAAGCCTGCAAGAATACAGACTCCTCAGAGGAAAGGTTAGTGTACTTCCAGTCATCCTGCTGCTTCAATATTTCCAGTACGTCTCTGAAGGAGACATCCTCTGGGGGTGACCGTGGGGACCCTTCCCAGGATGACCGTGGGGACCCTTCCCCTTCATTGTAGTCTGCATGTTCAGTAAGGGATTCCTCGGGGGAATCCAAGTGCTTCTTCTTACATGATCTCTTATGTGGTAATGAATTATGAGAAGATGCCCATGTTGCTGCTGTACAAATATCATCTAAAGAAGCTCTGGCATGAAAAGCTGCAGATGCTGCTATGGCTCTTGTTGAATGTGCTTTTACAGGTCCTTGGGGGAGGGGGGTGGAGTCCCTTTCTGTTGTAAACAAATGTGGTACAGTGTTTAAGCCATTCTGCCAGGGTAACTTTGGATACTTGACTGCTGAAAGATACTGAAAAGGCAATAAATAATTGGTCGGATTTTCTAATATTCTTTGTTCTGTGAAGGGAGAAACATAATTGTCTATGTACATCTAGTAAATGTAGACAGTATTCTCCTTTGTTGGAAAAATTGGGAAAAAAACTGGGAGATAGAAGGCCTACTGATGTTTGACTCGGAAACAACCTTTGGTAAAAAGGATGGATTTGTCCGGAGGGAGAACCTGTCCTTATGAAATATCAAACAGGGGGGTGTGCAGGACAAGACTTGTATTTCTGATACTCTCCTGGCAGAAGTGATGGCGATTAAAAATAAGGGTTCCGGGATAAGAATTTTAAGTCACAATTTGCTGAAGGGGAGAAGTAAGACTGCAGTACCAAATTCAAATCCCATGGGGCAGAGGGTTCTTTATATGGAGGTCTAAGCATCAAGGTCCCTTTCAAAAAGGCTTTACAAAGTTTATGTGATATAAATGATAAACCATTAAAGCCAATATGTAAGTTAGAAATCGCAGCAAGATGCACCCGAATCATAGAGGCTGATGAGCCAGACTTGTACAATAAGGCTAAGAAGTCTAAAACTTGATCAACAGGTGCTGAATATGGGTCAGGCTTACAGTCTAGCAACCACTTAGTAAACTTTAGCCACTTGTTATGGTACAATTTTCTAGCTGAAGGTTTGTGATGGGCTAGAATGATGCATTGGACCAGGGAGGTGAGGGAGGGATGCCCGGCAATCATGGGAACTGGAGAAGCCACGCAGTGAGCTTGAGATGTTGTAGATTTGGATGAACCAGTCCCCCCGGGTGGGACAATAGGTCTGGAGCTGGGTCCAGTAATCAGAGTTTCCGAAGCAGATGAGCCACAGGAAAGAAAATTAGACTTGTCGAGGCCAGAATGGGGCAATGAGAATTCTTCTGTTCTTCGACCCACTGGCTTTCTTTAGAAACTGACATATCACTGGAATTGGTGGAAAGGCATACAAAAGACTGTGGAGCCAATGAAGAAGGAGAGCATCTCTGGGTGACTCCCCCCGGGGGAGGGGGGGGGATTAGGGCAAAATAACTGCTGCACTTGTTCCGAACAGGTCGCAGCAAGGCTGGCCCCAGTGATGGAACATCTTGCCCATCACCACTGGATTGAGAAACCACTTCTGAGGCATGAGGATGACTCAGCTCAGTTTGTCCAAGATCATGTTGGAGCTCCTTGGAATGTGCATTGCTATCAGAAAGCAGTTGTAGGAAATCGCCCATTGCCAAATTCTGAGCACATCTCGGCAAAAAGGCTAGGACCTGGTTCCCCCTTGCTTGCTGATGTACCTGACTACTGACATATTGTCTGTCTGTATTGCAATTGTTCCCAAGGGGGGGGGGGTATCTTGAAATGCCTGCAACACTAAGAGCACCACCCTCATCTCCAAGGATTGAGGAGGGACAAAGGAACAGCCCAATATGTTATTGGAGTGAAGCCACCAACTTAGGTCTTCCTTCCAGTGATTAGTGATCAAAAGCAGATGGGACATTGGTTGATTCAATAAGGACCACTAGGAGGCCTGAAGCCATTGAAGATTTCACATGTGATATCTGGCCAAGGGAACTAGAGAAATCATAGGAAGTTACTAGGCTAATGGCCCTCGGGCCCTTCCAAGCCAAGCCAAGAGTTTATCGCCAAAATGAAACCTCAGTCAGCACCTGTCACACCTGTCAGTAAGGGGCACACGTGGAACCCCTGGGACAAAGTTGTTGTTTCCCATCCACTTATCAAAGCTGCACTTGAAGAGGGTCAGCGAGGTTCTCTGTTTGACGTGTATGGGAAGTTTATTCCAGAGATGGGGCAGCCTCTAGGAGACAAACCTGTCTCTCCAGCAGGTTTTGTTGATGTCACATATTAGATTCAGGCCTTTTGAGTGGGTAGTGCAAAAGGAGTTAGACTTATGGATATGGAGCATCTCTAGTAGGGAAGGGACCAAGACTGCCTTGTAGGCGAGACAATGATCACCCCAGAGCAATCTGTACAACACTAAGTAGAGTGATAGTGATTGGAGCCTGTCAGCACAGGACAGGTATTAGAGGCCATGGATTTTCTTTGTGAGGTATTTCAGTGGCCTTTCCAGTTGGTGCATATGTTTGGAGAGAGGTACATCTCAAATGGGGCGTTATACTCAATTGTTAGTCTAATGAGGGGGGAGGAGTACGGAGATGTAATAACCTCCTTTTTCTGGATGCAATCCCTTTTAATTACGAGAGGAATCAAGTAAAAGGATTTTATGACCACTGCCACTACATGATGGTCGAATACGAGGTTGTTATCAACCTGAGTGCTTGGGTCTCTCACCACAGGTTGTGTGCTTCCGGGGTTGCTGTTGATGGAGTAATAAATAGGGGTTGTGTTTTTGCTGAATGGCATGACACATTTTTTTACATTTAGTTTGAGGCCATGACTTGCACCAGTCATTAGTTGCTGTGAGACCCTCTTTGCTGTTATGTCAACATCATTTGGGGAGTCAGTGACAGCACCCAACTTACAGTCGTCCGCAAACTTGGTTAGCCACAGCCCTTTTGTCTTTGCCTGGACTTCTGAAAAATAGATGTTAAAAAGTAGGGGTCCCAGGACAGATCCCTGGGGAACTCCACTAGTGACAGGTCTGCTAATGGAGGTGGAGGAGCCTATTTTGACTTTGATGGCCATGTCGGTGAGCCAGTTGGCCACCCACCTGATGAGATAGGGATTTACGCCAAGTTGTGCTAGCTTTTTGATGATGACCAAGTGGGGGATTGTGTCAAAGGCCTTGGCCAAATCAAGGTAAGCTGTATGCGCGGACTTTCCCTCATCCAGGGCCTTAGTGACCGTCTCAAAGAAGTCAACCAGGTTCAACAGACAAGATCTGCCCTTGACGAATACAAACTGGGTGGGGGCAAGTGCTTGGAGATTGCCTATATCCTTGTTTATGAGACCCATAATAATACGCTCAGTGGCTTTACAGATCAGACTTCTCAAACTAATGGGGCGATAGTTTCCAGGGTCAGTAGTGGCAGCACCTTTGTGCAAGGGGATGACAATGGCAGTTCTCCACTCTGCTGGAATGAAGACAGTATATAGGCTGTGACTGAATACAGTACTCAATGGCGAATGCTGGAGATGTTGCACAACACATCCTGGGATACTATCAGGTCCCATAGAAGCTGTGTTCTTTGTCTTGGATAGGGCCTGTAACACTTTATCTACAGAGATATGAGGTGCGGGACAAGTATCGAGGATGTCAAAATGGCCTTTGGGGTGGAGGGGGCTGAAGTTTGTGCTGATCTCATCTGCTAGCAGGTTTACTAAGTCAGCAAGATCAGTGTAAGTGATGCTGTTAAGTACTAATGCGGAACAAACCTGGGCTTTGCCATGGAGGTTCCTGACATAACTGAAGATGACTTTATTGTTTCCCTTTGTTATGGAGGCTAGTTTTGATTCATAATTGGCCTTGGAGGTTTTCACTAGTGATCTAATTTGCTTGTTAAGGCTAAGGTTTTTCCAATTTGGAATTTGTTCCCTTTTCCTGACGGACAACAGTTTCTTCCTTTTGTTGTAAAGCCTGTTGATAGAGGATGTCCAACAAACAGGTTTGTGTTTCCTTGAGGAGCAGGTTTTCTGTCTATTGGGTATGGCTGAGTCCATGCATTTGCACAGATGCTTGCATACTACACTGGCGTACTGTTCAGCATAGTTGTCTGCATCCTCTGAGGGGCGGTGGTGGTGTGAAGCCACAGATACCCTCCCTTAGGAGGCTGTAGTCAGCTTTTGAGAAGTTTTTTTAGCTTGATTATGGCTGGGGGGTGGGAGAGAAACTTCGAATGAGACAGTCCGATGATCTGATCTCACCAGGGAAGAACATACTATGGGAATGGTGCATCGGTCACCCATGTTTGTAAGAACCAAGTCGAGATTATCTCCCCTTGTGGGGGGATGAGACAAGGTTGTCTAGTGCATTAGAACTGATGAAGTCGAGGAAACATTGAGAGAGAGTGTATTAGTGCAAGAACAGTTCACCCAGTCTATGGTGGGGTAGTTGAAGTCACCAAGGACCAGGGTGTTAGGGGGTACCTTGGAGTCAAGCAGATCCAGGTAAGAGGAGTGGGTGAGCTGAGGTCATGCAGGGGGGTCTACAGCTAGCTATAACTTGGATGGGTGTCTTGCCAATTGTCAGTTGTACCTGGAGTAGTTCCAGTGCGTCATGCTGGCAAACCAGTCTAGAGGTGTGCCCGTCCTTAATGAAGATAGAGACACCACCACCCTTAGTCTTCCCAACCTCATGTTGGGGTCAGAATGTGGAGAATGAGGAATAGCCTGGTAAGGCAGGGGTGCTTTCCGCAGCCCTGAACCATGTTTCCATGACCTCACAGACATCAGCATCTTCCAGAGCAAGGAGGCCCTCCAGTGAGTCCATTTTCAGGTTAAGACTCATAGCATTAAGCAGCATGACCTCCAATTTGCTTTTTGACAAACCTTTTAAGTTGGAAGGTTTGCCTTTGGGACATACCTAAAAAAGACACAATGGAGGAGGCAAGAGCTTTGGCCAGGATCTGGAAACCCAGTGGTGACAGGTGAAGGCCATCTCTAGCAAAGCATTGAGGTCTGTCGACTATGTCATCCCAGGCAGACAAATACTGGATCCCCTTGGAATGAAACCAGAAACTAAGCCAATTTTCGAAGTCAATCATTTTTTGTTGGTATTGTGGTATTATTCTTGGCGAAAGTAGGATGTTGCTTAGTGCTAGGGTCATACCTGCCTGGAACACATACTCAGAGTTCAATCATGTCTCTCTTCATATAGTCCAGAGAGGTACATCTCAAGTCATTCACACCAACATGTACAAGGGCAGAGTAGCACATGTACTTGTTGTGCAGAGACCTAAGCACTTGCTCGATGTGGCATATCCTAGCACCAGGCAGACAACCGACAGTGATCTTCTCCTTGTCAAGCCTGGTGAGGTGGACATCAGTGTGTCTCACAATTGAGTCACCAATGACTAGTGTGTTTGGTTTATTATGTCTTGTGGGCTGTGATGGTGTATTGTTTTGCCTTATGGGTTGTGTTTGAGAGACACTAGTGTGTTGTCTGCTGTGTGTGATGTGTTTGGTGTTGTGTGTGGAATGTTTACGTGTGTGTTTTGGAGGTCTCTGCTGTTTAGGTACATTTTTATTGGAGGACCGTTGCATAGGGGTGTGTGTGTCTGTGTGTGTGTGTGTGTGTGTGTGTGTGTGTGTGTGTGTGTGTGTGTTGTCCTTGGCTATGTGATGCGAGTGGTATGGTGTTTGTGTTGGCAATCTCCACTTTGTCAGGATTACTGACTGGGGTGCGAGAGAGCATGGACTCCAGGTTACTGATGCACATGCATTTCTCACATATATATACATATGTACATGCATTTCTCACATATATATATATATATATATATATATATATATACATATACATATATACATATGTACATGCATTTCTCACAGGTGGAAGAATTATGTGCGAGGACAAGAGCGTTTTAAGATTACATCACCCCAGATGGGACTATAGGCTGCCACTGACCCTAGAGCCTGTAGAATGAGTCTTGCTGCTACTTTCTTTCTTTGAATGATCTGGCTCACTTGTGATCTGATCCTTTGAAGCCTTTCTAGGGGAAGTGATGCAAAACCGGTGACTGTCGAGCACAGCTCCAATGAATTCCAGGTGTTGTGATGGTTCTAGATGAGGTTTTTCATAGTTTATAGTGATTCCTAAGCTGGAGCAAAGGAGAAGAGTGTAATCTCATACCTTTAGGAGTTGACGCCTGGTGGCAGCTGTAAGGAGCCAGTCATCTAGATATAGAAACACTCGGAATCCTAGCAGACTGAGATGGGCTGCTACCACTGCCTTACATTTGGTGAACACTCTGGGGGCTGTGCTGAGACCAAAGGGCAGTGCTCTAAACTGATTGTGGCTGGCTCCCAGCTGGAAGCGCAATAATCTTCTGGACCGCCTGTCCATTTTTATGTGGTAATATGCATCCTGAAGATCTACTGAGCACATCCAATCATCTTTTTCCAAAAACGGAAAAGACTGAACAGAGTCCATCTAGAATCAGTCTCCAGTCCCCTGTTTTTTTGGCACTAAATAGAATCTGGAGTAAATTCTGGATCCTCTTTGGTCTGGTGGGACTGCCTGGATGACTCTTGTCGAGCAGTTTTTGAATAGCTAAGACAAGCTGCCTCCATCTAACTGGGCTGAAAGTACAGTTGTGTACACCTACCATAAATGTAGATGTTTGAGTGTCTTCACTGTTGCAGTCATGACTGTAGGGCTCTCCCCTGCCAGCAGGCAGTCCTCGGTCAGCCAGAATCCCAAAGTCTGGGTCTGGCGTCGGCTGTTCAACCATGCTCCCTGACGTCAGAGCGCCAGGAGTACAAAGCTGACAGCCGACACCATCTTCTCCAGTTTTTCTTGCCCCAGATGTCAGGAGTCCCAAAATGAGAAAGGTCCCATATCCTTTGCAAATACACCTCAGAAGAATGGTGAAAAAAGGAACCACACAAAAGTAAAAATAAGAGGGGACAGGAGGGAGGGAAACCCAGACTGCAACAGTGAAGACACTCGAACATCTACATTTATGGTAGGTGTACACAACTGTACTATGTTCATCGTGTTTCACTGTTGCAGTCATGACTGTAGGGTAGAATCCCAAAGCTGAAAGAAAGGGAGGTGGTCATAAAGTGGAAGGGGCGGCTAAAAGGCCCTGCAAGACTGCAGAGGCAAAGCCTGCCCTAGACTTAGAGTAGAGAGGTAGATTGCAGTGCTTAGAAAAAGTATGCACTGAACTCCAAGTTGCAGCTTCCAAAATGTCTTTGGTAGGAACTCCCTGAGGAAGGCCAGAAGTGGCAGCAGCTCTGGTGGAATGAGTCCGTATACTCCTGGGATTTGCTTTCCATGGTGTGAATAACAAAATCTGATTCCATGAGCAATCCATTTAGAAATGGTCTATTTTGAAATGGCTTTACCTTGGGAACTTGAAGCATAAGAAAAACAATTGTTCTGATTTTCTGATGTCCTTGGTTCTGTCCAGGTAAAAACGTAGTTGTCTGTGTACATCCAAGGAATGTAAGATCCTTTCCCCTTTATTTTGAGGAGTGGGGAAAAAAGTTAGCAAGTGGATAGTTTGATTTAAAGCCACTTTGGAAACCATCTTAGGCATGAAGGTAGGATTAGTCCTCAAAGACACCCTGTCTTGATGAAAAATAATATAAGGTTCCACAGCCATAAGAGCTTGTAACTCTGAAACTCTCCTGGCAGAGGTTAGGGCTAACAGGATGGCTGTCTTCCAAGATAAAAACTTGATGTCAGAAGAGGCAGCAGGCTCAAAAGGAGGCAAGGTTAGTTTTTCCAAAACATAGTTGAGATCCCAAGCAGGAATGGGAGGAGATCTAGGAGGTCTTAAGTTCTTAGCTCCTCTGAGAAACTGTCTCATGAGCTGGTGGGAAAAGATTGGAGGGTCTGTATTATAATGAGCAGAAATAGCAGAGGCATGTATCTTAATGGAAGAGAAAGAGACCCTTATGTAAGAGATCTGTCAAGTAAAGTAAAATTAAAGGAATGTTCGGAAGAAGAGGATCAGATTCCTGAGCCTGCATCCAGGAACAAAAACTTTTCCATTTTCCTGCATAAGATTTTCTAGTGCTAGGACGTCTGGCTTCTAAAATGACATCCATAACCTGCTTGGGTAGGAAAGAAGAAATCAAAGGCCCTGGATTAACCAGGCCGCCAGGCTGAGAGTTCTGACATGAGAGTGTAGAACCTGACCCTGATGTTGGGACAGAAGAATGATGCCACAATACAGAGATAAGATGATCAGCTTTAACAATTGGCTTAAACACTGGTGTCATTCAAAGGGGATCCAGTATCTGTCTGCCTGGGATGACATGCTGGACAAGCCACGCTGCTTCGCAAGGGACGGCTTGCACCTGTCACCCCTGGGATTCCGGATATTGGCAAAGGCTCTTGCCACCCCCATAGTGCCTTTTTTAGGCAAGGCTCAAATTCTAAACCTACCACCCTAGAACACAAACAAGGAAATAAACTAAGGGTAATGCTGCTCAATGCCAGAAGTCTAAATCTCAAAATGCACGCACTCGAGGCCCTTCTCAGTATGGAGAACATCGATGTCTGTGCTGTGACAGAAACCTGGTTCAAGGCTCCTGAGAGCACCCCAGTTCTATCAGGTTTTACCTCATATCATGTTCCGCCCCAAAATCCGGACAATACCAAGAAAGGAGGGTATCCATATTCATCAAGGACACCCACACCTCAAGACTGGTGGCAACGCATGCATCGGAGACCATCCAGGTGCAATTAACCATAGGCAAGACTGCTCTGCAAATTGTAGCATGTTACAGGCCACCTCACAAACTCAGGAACCTCACATGGCCTTCCTGAAAACACTAGAGGGATAAATGTATCACCAAACACCATCATACTAGGTGACTTCAATTACCCTAATATAGACTGGGAACACTACTCAAGCCCAAACACCCTAGCCCAAAAGTTCCTGGAATTCATAAACTCAAATGCCATGGAACAACTAGTCACCATCCCCACAAGAGGAGATAACATACTTGATCTCATCATCACGAACATGGGAGCACAATGTTCAACACCGGAAGTATACCCCTCACTGGTGAGATCAGATCACAAACTAATCTCGCTGGAGGTCCTCATCCCACCCCACCTGAAATAAAAAGACCACAGTAAAGAACTTCTCAAAAGCCGACTTCACACTTCTAAAGACTAGTGTGGTCTCCTTTAAGGCCCCGAGCTGGCGGAAAACAGTACTCAAGCGCTGAATCACTTACAAATGCCTTCTACCAGCACCTGCAGGACTGCATGGATAAGGCAATCCCAAGCAAAACAAAGACTCTTTGTACCAAAGGCAAGCGTCCAGTCTGGTGGACCCCAGCCATAAACAAACTCTACAACAAAAGGAGGAAGCTACTACAAGATAGAGCAAAATCCTTAAAAGGTAAGACACCCTTGATCACTATAAGTAAAAACTAAGAGCTCTCATAAAAATCATCCAAAGCAAATTTGAGAGAAAAATAGCTAAAGACTCAAAAGACAATCATAAGGCCTTCTTTAGCTATGTTAGAAACCTAGGAGGAAACCCCAGATATGCTCAGAACTAGTTCAAAATGATGTGAAGATTACTGATCCTACAGACATTGCCAACATACTGGCTGACAGGTTCAGTGCAAACTTCTCCCAAAAGGAGAGATATCTATACCAAGCGATTGCAGCCCCCAAACATCTCCAGCCCAAGTGAGAACTGCTCTCCAAAGCAAAAACACAGCATCCATGGGACCTGATGGTGTCCCCGGCTGTGTGCTCCACAAACTCAATGAGGAATTAAACCCACAGCTAGGACAGCTGTTTAATCAAAGTCTTACCTCTGGGTACGTGCAGGAGTGGCGCACTGCAACTGTGGTCCCACTTCACAAAGGCGGTGCCTCCACCGATCCTGGAAATTACCGCCCATTAGCTTGACAAGCCTTATCTGCAAAGCCATGGAGAGGATCATAATGGACCTCATAAATAAAGACATAGGGAATTTGCAGACTTTGGATCCAACCCAGTTTGGCTTTGTCAAAGGCAGATCATGCCTTTTAAACTTGGTTGACTTTTTGAAACAGTCACCAAAGCCATTGATGAGGAAAGGCAGTCCATACAGCCTACCTCGATCTGGCTAAGGCCTTGATACAATACCCCTTTCGGGTATCATTGAAAAACTCATCAGCTTAAATTTTAACCCATACATCACAAGATGGGTTGCAAACTGGCTGAGTGACAGAACCCACAGGGTCAGAGTTGCTGGCGCCATGTCAGACTCAAAGCCTGTCACAAGTGGTGTCCCACAGAATCAGTCCTGGGCCCACTCTTGTTTGGCATCTACTTTTCCAAGTACAAGCAAACACAGGAGGGTTATGGCTGACAAAGTTTGCAGATGACTGCAAACTGGGCCATAGTAGAAAACACATCTGACACAGATATCCTTCAGAAGGGTCTCACAGAAATGGATAACTGGTGCCAGAGCCACGCCTAAAGTTAAATGCCAAAAATGCATAGTCATACCCTTCGAAAAACAAGGTTACCCCTAGCTACCAAATAGGTGGCAATCCACTGAGCACAGAAGAAGTTATCAGGGACCTGGGGACCCAGGTTGATAGTAGTCTGTCATTCGACACCCATGTAGCTAAAGTAGTTAGGAAGACCTTCTACATTGCCCACCTTATCATGAAGGGATTCTCATCTAGATCAAGGGAGGTCATAGTCTCCCTTTACTCATTACTCATCAGACCAATGATTGAGTACAATGCCCCATTCGGAATGTATCTGACCCGACACTTGCAGCAGCTGGAGAGGCCACAAAGTTCCTCACCAAAAGGATAAAGGGTCTCAAAATCTGTCCTATGCTGCCCGACTGAAAGAACTCCAGCTCTATTCAGTAAAACACTTTGCTCAGAGGTGACCTTTGCCTAACATACAAGGCCATGTCAAACCCAGATTTGATGAATATGCTTCACCTCAAAAATCTAGATCCATCAGAGCCACAAGGGCGGGAGACTTAAACCTCGACACGGCTATTAATAGGACATGCTGGAGGGATAGATTCATCACCCAAAGACTCCCTATGCTGTGGAACAAAATCCCGGTACATGTGAGGCAGAGCACCTCGCTGGCCTTGTTCAAGAGAAATCTTGACCAATGGATGGGAGATCGCAGATATACCCCAGGGATTACCTCAGTGTCACTGCTCGACAGAGGCACAGCAAAATAATGGGTATAGTTCCCCATACTAAAGGGGTGGCGTAAGCCACAAAACGATGGGCTAGGCTTGTAAATGCCCTCGGGCAGACAGCTTAGTATGAACCTATGAAACCTATGAAACCTATGAGAAGGTTCGGAGACTGAGGTAAAACCCAAGGGGGGTCCAGACATAGGTTTTTTAGAGAGTTGGGTACCAAAACTGTCGAGGCCAATTTGGGGCCAGCAAGATTATCATCTTGGGCTTGTTCTGTTTTATCTTTAATAATACCCGTGGAAGAAGAGGAAGAGGTGGAAAGGCATATCCCAAGAGGTTTCTCCAACTGAATGATAGGGCATCCACTTTCCAAGCTTCTTTGTGGAAAGTCCTGTTGCAAAAATTCTGTAGCTATGATTGAGATGGGATGCAAAGAGGTCTATGTGAGGACATCCCCAGACTGCTGTTATCATCCTGAATATTTCGGTGTCCAGCATCCACTCGTGTGGATCCGAAAGGTTTCTGCTCAGACTGTCTGCCAGGAAGTTTTGCTTCCCTGGTAGAAACTGAGCTTGAAGGTCCAGATTGCAAGCTAGAGCTGTGTTCCATAGATCCATGGCTAGTCTGCAAAGGGGGAAGGAATGAGATCCTCCTTGCTTGTTTATGTACCACATAACTGTGGTGTTGTCCGTCCGTATTAGTAGTTGTCCTGGTTGTAGAAGATTCCTGAAGGCCATTAGAGCTTTCTGAATGGCTAACATTTCCTTTAAATTGATATGCAGGTGCTTCTGATCCTTTGTCCAAAGGACCTGCAGACAGTTGCCCTGAAAATGGGCTCCCCAAGCATAATCCGAGGCGTCCGTGGTTAGAATCTGAGTGGCCGGAGGCAGACAGAAGGGTTTCCCTTTGTTTAGAGTACATGCCCTGGACCACCAAAGGAATTCCTTTTGAAGACAAGGCAGGACGGAGATCAGTATGTCTAAACTGTGGCAATGCTGAGACCATACACTTTTTAGGTACCACTGTATTTTCCTCATGTGTAGTCTTGCATATGGTACGAGAAGGATGCAGGAGGCCATGTAACCCAAAGCCTGCAGGAACCTCCTTGCAGATAGCTGAGTTAAAGTTGCCAAGGTTTTGAAAGTTGAAGCCAGCTGTAATTGTTTTTCGGATGTCAGAAATGCCATCTGGGTTGTGGTGTTTAGAAGAGCACCCAGAAAAGTTATCTGTTGTGAAGGTGTCAAATTTGACTTTTTTATGTTTACAGAGAATCCCAGGAACTTGAGGAGGTTCTGTACAAATTCTAGATGCTGGAGTAAGACATCCTTGCTGTCTGCCTGAATTAGACAATCGTCCAGATAAGGGTAAATTTGAATACCCTTGAGTCTGCATTAAGCTACTACTGGAGCCAGGCATTTGGTGAAGACCCTGGGCGCAGTAGACAATCCAAAGGGCAGCGCAGAGAATTGAAAGTGCCTCGATCCGGCCTTGAACCCGAGGTATTTTCTGCGTTCCTGCCTGATGGGAATGTGTAAATATGCCTCCTTTAAATCCAAAGTTACCATCCATGCATCTTTGGACAGCATTGGAAGCAGCTGCTGTAGAGTAAGCATCTTGAATTTTGGAATCTCTAGAAAGGTGTTCAAGACTGACAGATCCAGAATGGGTCTCCATGAGTTTTGATTCCTGGGGACTAGAAAGAGCCTTGAGTAAAAACCTTGTCCCATCTCTGAAAGTGGAACCAGTTCTATGGCTTTCATAGCCAAAAGAACTTCCACCTGGTTTAAGGCCTCTGTCCATTGATGTTTTGGAAGGTCTGGCCATCCGCTTGGCCTTGGCAGGGTATGAAAATGGAATTTGTAACCTCTTGAAACCACATCCAGAACCCACTTGTCTTGGGTTATACGAGTCCAATTTTGATAAAAAAGAGAGAGTTTTCCTCCGCGGGGGGCTTCCAGGCAAGAAGTTCCTGCAGCCCAACAGAGGGAGTCATTGAGTTGGTTTCCTATGAGTTTGTGACCTGTCCTCTCCTCCCCTAGGGGTGGAAGCAGTCCACTGTCTTGGTCTATAAGAAGCTTGTGTTTGAGGCCTTCCTCTGGAGCGTCTATATCTACCCCTCTGAGGCCTGTCTGAAGTGGGAAAGGACCAATTTTAGAAGGCCAATTCCTGCTAAATCTTGGTGGCTGTACTTGTAAGAAATCTTTGACTGTTTGCATGGATTTGCCTTATCCTCCATCTTTTTAATCACCTCTTCAGCTTTTGATCCAAACAAAACATTATGCTGAACAGGAGCATCCAATAATTTAGCTTTTACTTGTTCTGGCAAATTTTGTTCCTTTAGCCATGCATGCCTTCTAATGACTGTGCCGGAGGCAGCAGCCCTACAAGAAGCTTCCAGGGCATCAAATCCACAGTGTAAACCATGCTTCCCAACTTGTTCAGTGGCATGCAATAAGTCATGTAATTCCTCATCATCTGCACAGGCAGAAATAGAAGTAAGCTTTTGTTTTAAAACAGACAAGAGAAATTGCTGGTATTTCAGCATATGAAACTGACAGTTTAAAGCCCTAATGGATAAAGTAGCAGAAGTGTACACTTTTTTGCCCCATCTTTCTAAAGATCTAGAATACTTTTCAGTGGGAATGGGATTTTTGGCAGAAGCGGCCTTAACTCCCTTAGGAGCCTGAGAAATGGTTTCAGGGTCAGCAGAAGGGTTCTTGTATAAAAATTGGAGGGAATCAGGAACCCTGTAATATCTATCCGGCTTAACAGGAGCAGGAGGATAAGAGTCAGGGGTTAAGTTAGCCTCCGAAAAAGCATCATCCACAATATCCAAAACAGGAGGAATAGCTAGGGGGTCTACGTTGGGGGAGAAGAAGAAAATCCCTTAGTCTTTTCTTAGATTCCGAATACTCCTGTCCTTCCCAGTGGAAATGTTCCCTCATTTCATGCAAAGTTTCCCCAAAAAGAGAAATCCTCAGGGGGAGAAGCTGAAGGAATGGATTCCTCAGCATCAGAATCCTCATAAGGAGGGAAAGAATATTCCTGGTCAGAAGAAGAAACTGAAGAAACAGAAGCCTGATCAGAGGAATCATAATAAACATCCTGCCTTGGCCTTTTATCTGGAGGGGGATGTGAACCCCTAATCATAGTAAGTAAATCCTCCGCCATCTTGAGTAACCGTTTCTGTGACTTGGGAGACGGTTCAGAAGAGGCCTGTGTTGCAGTCTTTGATTTAGAAGGAGTCTTTGCCTTTGTCTTTGGCTTTGCCTTTATTAGAAGCTGAGTAGGCCTGAAAACCCTTGAAGCCGGTACCTGCACAGCGGCTCCGGACCCATCTGAAGGAGCATTGTCCGAAGGTCCTGCAATAGAAATATTCAAAGGCCTGGTTGGCTCCTCATGAGAGTCCGTTTCGGCCATCGGTTCTGAAATGGCCGACGACAGGGGCTGCAAAAGCGCATCACTGACGACGACCAAACCTGAAGCTGGCTCCGCTTGTGCGCTATCATCAGATTTGGACCTCGGAGGCCTGTCGTTATCCTTGCGACGTTTGTGAACTCCGGTGGCCGGAACCGTATCCGTCGACATTTGTAGTTAAAGCGCCTACTGAAGTAATGAAAAGCAAAATCGTACCTTCGTTTAATTGTACGTTGACTGAATCTAGCACAAAACCGACAACTAGCTACGTCATGGTCAGGGCCTAAGCAAGGAATACAGTAAGAGTGAAAATCCTTATGAGGTATTTGCTTCCCACATGAAATACAATTATTAACTTTTTCTGACATCGAACTGGAGAAAGAAAAAAAGTTTCCCCAACGGGGTACTTAGCTTTGAGTAGAGAAGAAAGTCTTCGGACTGAAGTTTATCAGAAAAAATTGTCAGGAGTCAGCTGACCGGCACTTGCGAACTGCTATCACCGCATGGCAAGAAAGACTAGAGAAGATGGCGTCAGCTGTCAGCTTTGTACTCCTGGAGCATGGTTGAACAACCGACGCCGGACCCAGACTTTGGGATTCTGGCCGACCGAGGACTGCCTGCCGGCAGGGGAGAAGCCTACAGTCATGACTGCAGCAGTGAAACACGATGAACATCATCAGAGATTCTTCTTGGCTTTTTGGTTCTTCTGAAAGGGGGATATTGTAATCTCTGGTAATGATCCTCTGCACCCATTTGTCTGTCGTTAATTCTAGCCAGGCAGGCTGATGCAGGGATAATCATCCCCCGACTGCCTCCAGAGGAAGGTAATTGGGTATCCACTTAGGAGCGCTGATGGGAGTTACCAATGAGAGTCTCTGGAACCCTGATTCTGCAGGCCATTTCTGCCTCTTGAATGGTGTCTTACATTACTATTCCCCCCTCTGCCCTGGGGGGTAGTCATTGCTACAAGAGACCTGGAAAGGTCCTTGGGACTTTTTAAAACATAGCCTACTACTTCTCTGTGTCCTAGAATAACACCGCCAAGAAGTGGAAAAGCGTACACTCACGGCAGAGAGGATCTTCCCATCGTTCTCACATCTGGCTAGAGTCTCTTTAAATTTGGGGCCAAACAGGGATTAACCATAAAATGGAGCCTTGATGAAAGAAGACTTAAATGGCTCCGCAAACTCACAAGCGCATCCATGCATGTCTCCTGATGGCTACGCCGGAATCTGCTGCACCTGTCATCACTTCGGCAGCATGAAAAATTAGCCTCATGTACAAATTGGCGAGTGATTCTAGGGTGGTGAGCTGAGAAGCAACTTTGTCTCAAACTCCTTCAGCAAGTGCTCCTGAAAGGGTATCTGAAAGCTCTTTAATCAGATCTCTTTAAAGCTTGGTAAAATGTGCCATATAGTTTAAGGACCTGACAGCAAAAGTTGATGAAGCATATATGTGCTTCCTAAATCTACCCATCGTCCTAAACTCCTTGTTAGAAGAATGGATAGTAGGACTTATCAGCAAGCTTCTTTTTAGTGGCTGCTGCAACCACCATGGCGTCAATAGGAACACCTTTGGCCCAATGTTACTCATCTTTAGGGGCAGAGAGAATGTGATCAGGCCTCTTGGGGATGGTCTTGATAGTGTCAGGTATCTTTCAGGTCCACTGAGCAATCAACTTACGATCATCAGCAGGCAGAAAAATCCAAGAGGCAAAGGGCTGGGCACCCCTCTGCTTAAGGATTTCTAGGATGTCCCAGAAGGAAACCACTTCAGGGGATGACTTAGGGGGAACCTTCCTCTTCATCGAAATCAGTATCTTCTGTGAAGGATTCTTAAGGGGAGTCCAAGGGCTTCCTCTTGCACTTTTTCTTCAAAAGGTACGTCTTCGGTGGGATACTTCGGACAGGTTTCCGAAGATGACATAACCTGAGATGTGTGGTCCTGAGACTTTTGTGTCCTCTGTCCCAGGGCAGAGACTGGCGGAATCTCTGGTCGAGGGGATGGACATGATGTTTGGTCCGACAGGGAAGGCATAGATTGTTTGCCCACAATGGGCAAGACTCTATCCATAGCCTGGAAGGCAGGTCCCCTGTAAAGGGACAGGAGCCTGGAACTGAAACAGACTCCTTTGGAACCGGGGTCCAATCCCTCACAGAGGAGGCCGCCCCCGACAAAAAAGCTGTGGCTGAGCTTACATATGCCGATGCACCAAGGGGCATGGAAGGCTCCAAAAGAATCTAAGTCAAACCCTGCCCCCTGGAATCTGCAATGAAGCTCCGACCCCAGGAGGTCTCCAGTTCCAAGGAACCGGTATAACTCAGGGTAACTATCGGTGTCAGAGAATGAACTCTGGCCGGCACCGAAACAGTTGAAGCTGGAAAGGTTGGCACCAGGGGCTCTGAAATTTCAGCTGAATTTGAAGGAGGAATATGGATGGGGGTAGAAGGCGACAAGGTTCCAGAGTTAACAAGTCCAGGAACTGTGGATGGAGGTAACCCCCTCACTGTCAGGAGCTGGTCCACCAGTCTCATAATGTCGGACTGATAGACTCTTGATGGACCAAATACAGGAGGCAGACGGAAACTTTGGGGGCTGTCTCTCCAAAAAAGGAGTGAGAGGATGGTCCACAAATGGATCTATGGAAGGGGAGTATGTTGTACTTGGTAAAACTATTACCCGAGGGTCCTTTGGTACAGAGAGATCCGTTGTTACCGAAGGCAGAGTTGTCTACACTGATACTGGAACCGAGGGATGAGAATCTTGACCCATCGATGTCGAGGAGGCTGTTGGCACCGTGGGAGACCTGGCTAATTTATAAGGCAGTTCTGAGGGAGTAGTCGAAACAGAACAACTCCACTTTTTGGACCAGACATTGCCTCTTCAAATTCAGATTTAAGAAGGCGGTATCCAGGGAGTAGTCGGAAAGTACAGTTTTGTACCTACCATAAGTGTAGATGTCCGATAGGTATGCATCTGCAGTCCTAACATATGGGTTGTCCTGCCTCAGGCAGCCCTTCGGTCGGCCAGATTCCAAAGTCTGGGTCTGGCCTCGGCTGATGTCGCACTTCACCCGACGTCATAGCTGCTGTTTATTGGGTATAAAGGCATCAGCCGACGCCATTTTCCTCAGTGTTTCTTGCCCCAGATGCCAGGTGCCCTCTAGTAAGGCTAAATTTGGATAAATGCAAATAATTCCAAACAGTAGAGAGCAAACAATATAAAAAAAAAAATATATATATATATATATATATATATATATATATATATATATATACATACATATATACAAACAAATGCACCATAATAGATTCCCCCAGCTAGCTACAAGAGGGGTAAATACCCTAGGAATACCACAGAGGGGAAGGAGGGTGGGTAATCCTGACTGCAGATGCATACCTATCGGACATCTACATTTATGGTAGGTACAAAACTGTACTATGTCCTTCAAGGATGCATCTGCAGTCCTAACATATGGGTAGAATACCATAGCCAAACTGGGGGAGGAGGCACTAAGATAAAGATGGTGTAGTTAAGATCCCTTGCAAAACAGCAGTTGCAAAACCTGCTCGGGATCTAGAGTATAAAGGAAGATTGTAATGCTTGGCAAATGTATGCACGGAGCTCCAAGTAGCAGCTTCTAAAATGTCTTTGGTAGCCACTCCTCGTAGGAAAGCTGTAGTGGTGGCTGTAGCTCTTGTGGAATGAGGTCTGATATTATCAGGAGTTGTCTTTCCATGAAAAGAGTAGCAAAATCGAATGCAATTTCCTATCCATTTTGAGATTGTCTGTTTTGAAATTGCTTTTCCTTGCATTCCTGTTGCATATGCTACCAGAAGCTGGTCAGTTTTTCTGCTGGTCTTAGTTCTGTCCAGATAGTAGCGTAATTGTCTGTGCACATCCAAGGTATGTAGCAATCTTTCCCCCCTGTTCTGTGGGTTGGGGAAGAATGTAGGTAAATGAATCGCTTGGTTCAATGATACTCTGGAGACCACTTTTGGCATAAAGGTAGGGTTAGTTCTCAGAGACTCTGTCCTGATGGAAGATAAGGAAGGGTTGTACTGCCATTAATGCCTGTAACTCAGATACCCTTCTTGCTGAAGTAATTGCTAGCAGGAAAGCAGTTTTCCAAGACAAGAATTGTAATTCTGCTGTTGCTGCTGGTTCAAAAGGAAGTGTTAACTTTTCCAGCACAAAGTTGAGATCCCATGTAGGAAAAGGTGGTTTCCTTGGAGGCTTTACATTTTTGATTCCTCTCAAGAACTGCCTGAGAAGAGGATGAGAGAAGACAGGAGGATCCATGTTGTATTCTGCTGAAATTGCTGATGCATGAATCTTAATGGAGGAGTAAGACAGGCCATTGTGGAACAGCTCTGCTAAATATTCCAGGATGTGTGCTATGTTTGCCAATGAGACATTTTCTCCCTTTGCTGCACTCCAAATGAGGTATCTTTTCCACTTGGCTGAATAAGTCTTCCTTGTGGAGGGTCTGCGTGTCTCCAGGATAATGTCCTTAACCCTCTGAGATAAACCTGGGTTATTTTGTTTTATGCAATATTCCAAGCAGCTAGCTGCAGTGTTTTCAAGTTTGGATGTAGGATCTTGTAGTTGTCCTGTGTTAGTAGTAAGGGACATGGACACACGCATGGCATCTACCTCTGAGACATGCTTCTCAGTAGCGGGTACCAATGTTGCCTCGGCCAGTCTGGAGCTATCAGAATTACCCTTGGCTGATCCTCTCTGATCTTCATTAGAACTTTGTACATCAAGGGAAGAGGTGGAAATGCATATGCTGTCAGGTTTTTCCAGCTGAAGGAAAGGGAGTCCACCCTCCAAGCAAGTGGGTGGTATGCTCTTGTGCAGAATTTCTTCAATTGGTGATTGTGTGGGGAGGCAAACAGGTCTCTCTGTGGTAGTCCCCATTTCTTTGTTATGGCTTTGAAGATATCTGGATGCAGCATCCATTCGTGAGCATCCGTGGTAGTTCTGCTTAAGGTGTCTGCTAGAGAATTTTCTTTTCCTGGTACAAATCTGGCCTGAAGTTGAATGTTGAGGTTCAGGGCCACATTCCACAGGTCCATTGCCATCCGGCATAGAGGATATGAAATGTGTACTTCCCTGTTTGTTGATGTACCACATGACTGTGATATTGTCCGTCCTTATCAGCAGATGACCCTGTTGAAGGAGTGGTCTGAATGCCTGGATCGCATGTTTCACTGCCAGCATCTCCTTTAGATTTATGTGTAGATTCAGCTGGTCTTGGGTCCATAGGCCTTGTATACACTTGTCCACCATGTGTGCCCCCCATCCTAGGTCTGAGGCGTCCGTGGTGATGGTCTGGCTTGGCTGTGGTTTGTGGAAAGGCAAGCCTCTGTTCAACTGACAGGCCTGAGCCCACCACAGGAATTCTTGCTTCAGGCATGGAATTATTGGAATCTGGGCTTCTAGACTGTGCTTGTGTTGAGACCATACATTCCTTAGATACCATTATAGCTTTCTCATATGCAGCCTGGCATGCGGAACCAATATTATGCAGGATGCCATGTAACCCAGGGCTTGCAGGACTTTCCTTGCAGTAAGCTGAGTTTGTGTTGTTAATGTCATGAAGTAGACTGGTAGTTGCTTTTGTTTTCTTCTGTGAGAAAAGCCATCTGAGTTGATGTGTCTAATTCTGCACCCAAGAATGTTATCCTTTGGGATGGTACTAGTCTTGACTTTTGCATGTTGACTGTGTATCCCAAGGCTTGCAACAGTTGTATGACATTTTCCAAATCTTTTGTTAACTTTGCCTTGTTGTCCGCTTGTATTAGGCAGTGCTGCACGTATGGGTAAATGTGAATTGCGTGAAGTGTCCAATGACCAATTACTCATACCACACATTTCGTGAATACTCTGGGCGCAGTAGATAAGCCAAAGGCAATGCTGAGAATTGATAATGCTCTGATCCTGCAAGAAATCTGAGGTGTCTTCTGCAATCTGGTCGTATAGGGACGTGCAGGTATGCCTCCTTGAGATCTAGAGTCACCAGCCAAGACTCCTTGCCCAGCATGGGAAGAAGTTGCTGGAGGGTCAGCATTTTGAATTTTGGAACAATGAGGTATGTGTTCAGTGCGTACAAATCTAGAATAGGTCTCCATTGATTTTCTTTTCTTGGTACAAGGAAAAGCCTGGAGTAAAATTGTTGGCCTTGTTCCATAGATGGCACCTCTTCTATAGCTCTCATCCTTAGTAAGTTGTTGATTTGTCTTAGAGCGTCTGTTTTTTGGCTTGGTGGTAGGTTTGGCATTCCTCTCTTTTTTGGTAGAGTATGGAAGTGAAACCTGTAGCCCTTGTCTATTGTTTGTAAAGTCCATTTGTCTCCTGTAATGTAATGCCAGTTGTCGGAGAATAAGGCTAGTTTTCCGCCCAAGGGTGCTTCCAGTTGTTCCCTGGTAGGCGGAACTAGAGCCAAGTCATTGTGTCTGCCCTGTAGAAGTGGTTGTAGTTGATTCTGTGGCAGTACTTCTCTGGTTGGTAGGTTGCCACTGGCGTCCCTGTAGGCACCCTAGATTGACCTCTGCCTCTTGGCGTCTATTTCTGCCTCTCTGCGCTCTGGAGTTGTCTGGAAAGGACCAATTCTTCGAAGGCCAATTTCTGCTAAACCTCGGAGGTTGGACCTGTAAGAAATCTTTGACTGTTTGGACAGATTTTGCTTTTCTTCCACCTTTTTTGAACCTCCTGTGCAGGGCAGCCAAACAAGCTTTCTTTCTCCATGGGAGCATCTAGGAGTTTTGACTTAACATGGTCTGGTAAGGATTGTTCTTTAACCAGGCATGCCTTGAATCACTGTTCCAGTCACCGCTGATCTAAAGGAAGCCTCCAGTGCATCATAGCCACATTTTAAGAAATGGTTACTGACCTGCTGAGAGTTATGTACCAAATCCTGAAGGGACTTGCGGTCTAAAGGTTCAGGAGAAGATAGTTTATTTAGCTGGTCTAACAAAAATTCCTGGTACTGAATCATGTGAAATTGACAGTTCAAGGCCCTGGCGAAAGAGTAACAGAAGTATAAACCTATTTACCCCATCTCTCTAAGGCTCTAGATTCCCTTTCAGAGGGAAGAGGGTTTTTGCCAGAGGCAGCTGCCACACCTTTAGAGGCCTGTGAAATTGTTTCAGGGTCTGCAACAGGAGCCTTATACAAATGGTAGTGTGTGTCCGGGACCCTGTAATATCTGTCTGGCTTGGCAGGGGCCGGAGGAAGAGAATCAGGAGCAGTACAGGCATCATTATATGCATCATCAACAACTGTTAGTACTGGCGGAATGGCTAAAGGCCTATGCTGTGGTAAGTGTAAAAAAGTCCTTAGCCTTTTCCTTGAATCTGAAAAATCCTGGCCCTGCCATTGGAAGTGTTCGCTCAGAGCATGCAATCTTTCCGCAAAGGAAAATTGTTCAGGAGGAGAAGCAGAAGGAATGGAGTCTTCTGCAGGAGAGCCCTCATAAGGAGAATATGGGCCTTCTGAGGGTCTGAAAGGTCTGAGTCATCCGAGGAATAATCTGTAGACACAGGTTCGGGGTTCAGTCCTAGGCCTCTTGTCTGGAGGGGGCTGAGAGGCCCTGTCTGGGTGAGGTTGGGATCCTCTGATTAAAGAAATGCGATCCTCAGCCAGGCTGAGTATTTGGGAACTAGAGGTAGGCCTATGTGAAGGTGTTTTGGCAGGCAAGGCCTTAGAAGATTTAGCTGCCTTAGCCCTGGCAAAAGCCTTGATAGACATGGAAGCAGGGGGTCTAGCAGCCCCACGTGCAGGGGTAGTTATGTCTAAAGGAATAGTGTCTGATAAATCCTGGGTGGCCGTTTCTGTAGCAGTAAATTCAGTAGCAGATTCAGCCATGCTCTGTGAGGCCTCGGCTATCGGAAGCATGCTTTCGGCCGAAGGAAGAACTGGGGGCTTAGTTTCAGCCGAAACCGAGACATTCGCGGTTGGCCTAACCGTGGTTTCAGCCGAAACCGTGGGCCGCGAATGTCGGTCCTTTTCCTTGCGCTTTTTAGCTAATTGAGTAGTCGGAGTCTCCGACGGGATTTTGTATGCAAAAGCGGGACCAAAAAACTCCTCTGCAAACTCCGACCGACGTCTAAGTGTCCGTCGGTTGAAGGAAGCACAGGCTAGACAAGCTGATACGTCGTGGTCTGGGCCTAAGCAAGGAAGGCAGTAAGAGTGGAAATCCTTATGAGGTATTTGTTTCCCACAAGTTAAACAATTATTTACTTTGTCTGACATCGGCCGAGGCAAGAAAGAGTCCCCAACGGGGTACTTAGCTTTTTAGAAGTCTTCGGTAGTAGAAATCTCTGGATCTGACCGACCGGCACTTGCGAACAGCTTCTGCTTCGGGCACCACGCGGCAAGAAAGACTGAGGAAAATGGCGTCAGCTGATGCCTTTATACCCAATAAACAGCAGCTATGATGTCGGGTGAAGTGCGACATCAGCCGAGGCCAGACCCAGACTTTGGAATCCGGCCGACCGAAGGGCTGCCTGAGGCAGGACAACCCATATGTTAGGACTGCAGATGCATCCTTGAAGGACGTCAGAGTGACTCCACTTTTTAGGTTTAGAGGAAGAAGTTGACAAAGAGGAGAACTGTCTTCGGACCAGATATTGCCTCTTCAAATTTAGATTAAAGAAAGCCTTTCAATAATAACTTGTTCTTGTGCTCAATCAGGGTTCTGGAACTGAACACATGCCAGATCATACAGACTTCCTGTAAATGGACTGCATCAAGACAATACACAGAAAAGTGTGTGCCCATCTGAATTTGGCATTTCTGTATCACACTTTTGGCACCTCTTGAAGCCAGAGGTACCTTTAGAGGGTTTGTCAGCCATATGTAAAAACTAAGGCAACCATATACAGAGACATATAGACACACACAGACTTTAGAATAAGGAGAGATTTTTTTTTTTACATCCATCAGAGAAAGGAAAAAAGGGGGAAACTACCATTGATGGTACAAGAGGTTACCCAAAGGTAAAAGTGGAAAACGTACCAACAATAGTACTTGAAACTACCCAACGGTAAAGGATAGAGGAAAACACACTCATGCACATGCTAAACGATATCTAGAGAAGCGGGATAGTACAGACAGAAATAAAAGAAAATTTAGAGATTGGACAGTAAGCAAAAAAGAGAGTTTGAAGAAAATCTAAAGCTCGAGAGGTTGTATTGAATGTGTCTGCCATTACGAAGCGGCAAATGAGATCTGAGATAATTTGGCGAGGAGCACTGTGGGTACAGCTGAGCTCAAGAGTTTCTGAAAGGAGCGAGCTGGAATAATGGCAGAGTTGATTCCGGAGCTCGCAACAGAGCCCACAGTCAAGGATTAAGTGAAGACTGACAACATTAGATGCATTATTTCACCACTTCCAGGTCACACATTTTTGGAGATTGTGGTGCACACAAAGTTCAAAGATGTGTAAGCCCTATTTAAACTCTGGCTTGGTAAAGTGTTAACAAGTTCTACACTTCCCACAGCAGATCTGCACACAACGATGTCAGCATTGTTGGGGTAGATATCCCTTTTTTACAGCAGGTTTCCCATTCATGTGACTCATTCAAGTGCAAGCTGGACAACTGGAAAGGGAACTGGAATTTCACCTCTGGTTTGTCACCTGTCTCTAATGGACACAGGCAGCCTGTAAATGGTTCATTTCCCAAGCCCCTGCTTATGCTACCAAGGGTACCAGAACTTGTCAGAGATTTGGAGTGTACGACTAGGCTTAAAAAGGCCCCAGTGGTTGATAGCCTAGTACATACCTATAAATCCATGAAGCTAGGATAGTTTTACTTTGTGTACAACAAAGAAGTGGAAAGGTAAGATACTACCTGATATGGCAGATTTAATAGCCTTGATGAAAGTACAATTGCATACATAAACTTGCCATAACAGTACATGATCTAACTGATCACTGGTACAGTTGCCTAAACTGTATGGGTTATATCCTGCCTAGGATATGACTACCAGCCACCTTTCAAAGCTTCAAGACACCTTCCAGTCACCCTAACCACTGAAGACCTTGAGGAGAGCCTCATAAAAGCAGTGGTTAGGATGCCAAAAGATTTTGTGCTTTCTTGCCTAAAGAAGGGATCCCTGAGCCTTGAAAGATAAATGCTAGAAAAGAAAAATATATACACAAAGGAGTATAAACATCCACACCCTGGCAGTACATTTAGAACAAGGTGAAGGGAGGGGAGAGGTACTGCAACAGTGATCTACTAAAACATCAACTGTTACGGTACATTTACTTACACAGCATACTATGTTCAAAGTTAGATCACTGCTGCAGTAGCTTAAGCCATACTGGTAGACTAACCAAAACTTGGGATTATATAGGGAGACAGAAGGAATTTAAGAATCCATAAGGCAAACAGATCTACTTGAGGTGTTCCACACAGCTGGATCAATTATTTGAAAATCCCTGGGTGTAGTTCCCACTCATGAGGGTCTGTCCTAGTCCTCCTCAGCTCGTCTGCAACAAGGTTTTGCTCTCATGGAATGTATTAAGCCTAAAGAGACTAACTGAGCTGAGCTTCAACCTCCCAGGCAGTTACAGTACGACTACAAAAAGGGATAAGATTTGCTACCCCTTTGATTAAATACATCACTGTGGCATTGTCTGTGATAACATGAAGAGGTCCTGGAGACCAGAGAGGATTTAAGGCATTCAAAGCGTTGACTACTGCCTGCAGCTCTTTGAGATTTATACGCTTCTGTTTGTCTTGCTTGTTTCATGGACCTTGCACTTTTACCTCTTTCAATACAACCTCAAATCAAAGTTTGAGGCATCTGTTGTGACAGACTGAAAGGGAGGCAGAAGGGAGGAGGGGAGACCTGGGTTGAAAGAGCTGGCTCACCCAACATGCTGCCTCCCTTCTTACGAACCCCAGAAATGGAACCTGAAAAGATTAGGGATGTTGATGCAGAGTCCAGACTGATCTGGGGTATCACTGAATTTTTCTCATGTGAAGTCTGGTCAAGGGAATCATGACAATCTGAGGCCATGAAATACAGAAGCCCAATAAGTTATCATTCAAGACTTCAAAATACTGGCTGGAAAAATTAAGAACATATTTTTGTAAAGTTCCCCAGTGTCCAGGGGAGAAAAGCCCTTCCCAGGGAAGTATCCAAACAACATCCCAGAAAAAAAATATTCTGCGAAAAGGATAATGTGTGATATCTATAAGTTCACTTGAAACCCAAGACTGAACAAGAGCTTCTTGATACCTGTCAGGGAATGTTGACAACTAGAAAAAGAATCTGCAGATATAAGATAATCTGCCAAACATAGAAAGTGAAGGCCTCAAAGTCTGCAGTAAGCAATTACTAGAACCAGTCAGTTTTTAAAATACCCTTGTGCAGCAAACAGACACAAAAAACATAGGAGGTTACTAAGCTGTTTGCCCAGGGGCCCTTATAAGCCTAGCAAAAAGTTTAGACCATGTTTAGACAAGTCAGCACCGAAAGTTCCTGTTCAGCAGGGACGCAGGTGGAATTCCAGGGGCGTATTTTCTCCATTTCTATTCCAGTTATCCAGGTTGCGCTTAAAAAGGGATTATGAGGTAACTCTGCTTGATGTGGAGAGGGAGTCTATGGGACACAAATCTGTAAAGCCAACAAGTCCTATTGATATCACAGATGAGGTTGAGGTTGCGCTTACAGGTTGCCCAAGTGGAGCTTGACTTGTGAATATGCAGGAGTCCCATCAAGGCACAGTCTGAAACTGCCTTGTATGCCAGACAGAGGTCACCCCGAGGATCTGAGGAGTCTGTATGAAACTGAGTAGAGGGACAGGGCTTTTAGCCTATCTATGTAGGGTATATGTTTGAGGCCCTGAATTTTCCTTGTAAGGAACTTCTGTGGTCTCTCCAGCTGCTACATGTGCTCTGCTAAGTACATGCCGAAGGGGACATTATATTCTCAATAACTGACCTTATAAGTGAAGAATACAGGGATGTTATGACCTCTTTGTCCCTGGATGAGATACCTTTACTTATGAGGTGGGCCATGCAGAAAGCTTTCCATACAACGGAAGCAACATGGCGGTCAAAAGTCAGGTTGCTATCAACCTGGTTGCCCAAATCCCTCACTACTGACTGTGAACTTAGGACATTGTTATTAATGTGACAATATGAGGGGATGTCACTCTCCTCAAAGAGGATGATGTATTTTTTGGCATTCAGCTTGAGGGTATGTTTCTACCACCAGTCATTTGTTTGGGTGAGACCCTCTCGGAGGACGTCCACATCACTTGGGGAATTGATGACTCTGCCCAGCTTGCAGTCATCTACAAACATGGTCAGCCACAGCCCAATGGTTTTGGCCTGCACCTCAGAAAAGTATATCCCAAATAAGAGAGGCCCCAAGACCGATTCTTGGGGTACGCAGCTTGCTACAGGTCTACTGCTTGAGGTGGCTTCCCCTATTTTGATTAGCTGGGTTCTATCACTGAGTCAGTTTGCTACCCATCTGGTAACATATGGATTGATGCCTAGTTGAAAGAGTTCATCTACTATGACCAAGTGGGGAATAGCGTTGAAGGCTTTGCCCAAGTCAAGGTCTGTGGTGTGCACAGTCTTCCCCTCGTCCATGGCTTTGGTGACTGTCTTAAAGAAGTCAACCAAACTTAACAGACATGACCTCCCCTTGACAGAGCCAAACTGTGTGGGGTCGAGTGTTTGGATGTTACCAATGTCCCTGTTAATGAGATCCACGATAACCTGTTCCATGGCCTTGCATATCAGGCAAGTTAGGCTGATGTCTATAATTTTCTGGATCGGTGGACGCTCCACCTTTGTGTAAAGGGATGACAGTAGCTGTCCTCAACTCGGCTGGGACAAAGATGGTACTCAGGCTTTGGTTGAATAGGGTGCCTAATGGTGCTGCAAGTTCATGCCTGAATTCATGTAGGATGTGGCCTGGGATGTTATTGGGTCCCATGGAGGCTGTATTGTTTTGCCTTTGAGAGGGCAGTGATGACCTGTCACCTAGAGATAATGGGTGGGGAGCAGGTACTGTGGATGTCCTGATTTACTGATGGGGGAGGGACAGAGGGGAGAAGTTTTTGATGAATCTGTCAGCCAGTAGACTGGCTATATCTATAGTATTTGTGTATGGGGTGCCCCTGACCACCAGTTCTTAACAGAACAGGGGGGCTTCCTTTGAGATTGTGGACATATGTGAAGGCGGCCTTATGATTGTCTAGTAGATCTGGTCAGTTTGGACTCGAACTTGGCTTTAGAGGAATTCACTACTGCTCTTATTTACTTGTTCAGGCTAAGGAGAGATTGCTTCCAGTTGGGCACCTGCTCCTTCTTAGTCCTGGACAGCAATTTTTTTCTTTTTGTTACAGTTTATTTATTACAGATGTCCATCAGACAGGTTTACTCTTCCTTGTGGAGGACGATTTTGTTCCAGCAGGTATTCCTGATTCCATGCATCTATATGAATGCTCATATAGTACATTGGTGTAGATAAAGACATTGGTGCCAGTTCCTACAGTGGGGGAGGGGGCTGTGAAGCTGTATATACCATCCCTCAGGAGGTTGTAATCAGCTTTGGAGAAGTATTTTGTTTGACCCCAGCTACAGGGGGGTCAGGGGAGATGGTGACTTCGAAAGTGACTGGTTTATGGTTGGATCTTACCAGGGAAAATGATACCGTAGGGGTGCTGCAGTGATCACTCATGTTGGTTAATACCAAGTCCACGATATTATCACCTCTTGTGGGGGTATCGACTAGCTGTTCCAGGGCATTTGCATTAATAAAATCGAGGAATCCCTGGGCATTTGTGTTCTGGCATGAGCAGTTTTTCCACTTTTTGGATGGGTAATTAAAAGTCACCCAGGATTAGGGTAATGGGTTGAATCTTGATCGATTTGAAGAGGTCTAATCAGGTGGAGTGGGCATCAAGTCAAATTTGGGGGCCTGTAGCTAGCTATAATTTGAATAGAGGTCTTGTCAATGGTTAACTTCAGCTGGAGTGTCTCCTGTGTGTCGTACTGTTTGACCAACCTGGAGGTGTCTGTGTCTTTAATAGATATTGAAATTCCACCTCCTTTGGCTTTGCTGCTCACATTTTGGGGTCTGAATGTATGACAGGAAGAGTAACCAGGTAAGGCTGGGGTGCTCTCCACATCTCTGAACCAGATTTCTGTTACTGCACAAATGTCAGCATCTTCCTGGGTTAAGAATGCTTGCAATGAGTGCAGTTTCATGTTTAGACTCGTAGCATTTAGCAGCATGACCTTTAATTTCTTAAAATTCTTGGAAGTTATAATGTGATGATTAGAATCTTTTAAGTCTATCATTAACATGAAATGGGGGGGCTATGAATGGTAATGTTTGGAGTGATAACATTTTGAACTTTCGGATCTTGATATAAAGTTTGAGAAAAAAAAAGAGGTGTAAAGCTGGTCTACAACATCCTTCTTCCTTTAGCACCAGAAAGACCTTTGAGAAAAAAAAACAAACTTTTGCCTATCTGACCTGAAAGCACTATTTGTTTGACCCCCTGAGACAACATGTGCTCCAAAACTAGAGAACACATGGACATCTGGAAGACAGGGACTTCATTCTGTTCCCAATTAAATAAATTATTCATTTTAGAAACAGCTTAGAGAAAAAAATACTTTTGGAGGGAAATCTGAAGAAACACCTTCCTCAGCACCAGAATATTCAAGCTTGAAGAGAAAGAGAAAGTACAGTTGTGTACACCTACCATAAATGTAGATGTTCGAGTGTCTTCACTGTTGCAGTCATAACTGTAGGGTGTTCCTGCCGGCAGGCAGCGAGTCGGCCAGAATCCCAAAGTCTGGGTCGGTGTCGGCTGTATAAAGTATCCTGGCGTCAGGGCAGTACATAGCCCTCAGCCGACGCCATCTTCTCAGACTTTCTTGCCCTAGATGTCAGAAGCCCCAACAAATCAAAATGAATCCAACAAGGAAACACAAATACACCACAAATATGAGAGAAAGAGGGATAGGAGGAGGGAAACCCCGACTGCAACAGTGAAGACACTCGAACATCTACATTTATGGTAGGTGTACACAACTGTACTATGTTCTTCGTGTTTCACTGTTGCAGTCATAACTGTAGGGTGGAATCCCAAAGCAGTGTAGAGGCCCCGGAGGCTTTAGATAGAAGAAGGAGGCAAGAATACCCTGCAAGACAGCAGAGGCAAAGCCTGCCCTAGACTTAGAAAACAAGGAGATTGTAGTGCTTGGAAAAAGTATGCACAGAACTCCAAGTGGCAGCTTCAAGATATCCTTGGTAGGGACTCCTGAGGAAAGCAGTAGAAGTAGCAGCTGCTCTAGTAGAATGACTTCTAATGGTCCCTGGAAACTGTTTCCCATGATGAGTGTAACAAAATCTGATTCCATAAGCAATCCATTTGGAAATAGTTTGTTTAGAAATAGTTTTCCAAGAGAACTGGAAGCAAAGGAAACAAACAATTGGTTAGACTTTCTGAAATCTTTAGTCTTGTCCAAGTAAAATCGTAACTGTCTGTGCACATCCAATGAATGCAAAATCCTTTCCCCTTTATTTTGAGGATTTGGAAAGAAAGTAGGAAGGTGAATTGTCTGATTCAAAGCCACTTCGAAATCACCTTAGGCATGAAAGTAGGATTGGTCCTCAAGGATACTCTGTCCTGATGGAAAATAAGGTATGGTTCCACAGCCATGAGAGCTTGCAACTCTGAGACCCTTTTGGCAGAGGTCAATGCTAACAAAAGAACAGTCTTCCAGGATAGAAATTTAATATCTGAAGATGCAGCAGGCTCAAAAGGAGGCAAAGTAAGTTTTTCTAAAACATAATTAAGATCCCAGGCAGGGACAGGAGGGGTCCTTGGAGGCCGCAAATTTTTAGCCCCTCTCAAGAACTGCTTCATCAAAGGATGTGAAAAAACAGGAGGATCAGAACTGAAATGCGCAGATAGCAGAAGCATGAATCTTAATGGAGGAAAAGGAAAGTCCTTTAGATAAAAGTTCCGAAAGGTAAAGCAAAATAGAGGAGAGATCAGGAACCTGAGGATCAGAACCTCGGTCCTGCATCCAAACAGAAAACCTCTTCCATTTAGAGGCATAAGATTTCCTAGTGCTAGGCCGTCTAGCTTCCAAAAGAACATCCAAAACTTGTTTGGGAAGACTAGAGGAAATCAAATTCCTTTGAAGAGCCAAGCTGCCAAGCAAAGGGTCTTGAGATTGGAATGTAGTAACTGACCCTGATGCTGGGACAGAAGCGAAGGGTTCAGTGGAAGAATCCAGGGAGGCCCCGAGAACAGGAGCTTTAAGGTTGGATACCAAAACTGCCGAGGCCAATTTGGAGCAATCAAGATGAGGAACTTGGGCTTGTCCTGTTTTATCTTCAGTAGTACCCGAGGTAGTAGAGGAAGAGGAGGGAAGGCATATGCTGACAGGCTTCTCCAGCTGAAGGACAGGGCATCCACTCTCCATGCTGTTTTGTGGAAGGACCTGGTGCAAAAGCGAGGCAGCTGATGATTGAGATGGGATGCAAACAGATCTATCTGGGGACATCCCAAACTGCAGTAATCCTGCTGAACAAGTTGGTGTCTAGCATCCATTCGTGAGGATCTGAAATGTTTCTGCTCAGGCTGTCTGCTAAGAGATTCTGTTTCCCTGGAATGAATTGAGCCTGGAGATGCAGATTCAAATTTAGAGCTGTGTCCCATAAACCCATAGCTAGTCTGCAAAGGGGTATGAATGAGAACCCCCTGCTTGTTGATGTACCACATGACCGTGGTGTTGTCTGTCTGAATTAGCAGAGGCCCTGGTTGTAAAAAGGTTTTTGAAGGCTAAAAGGGCATTTTGAACTGCCAACATTTCCTTCAGATTGATGTGCCAGTGAAGATGGCCCTTTGTCCAGGTTCCCTGCTGGCAAATGTCTAGAAAGTGTGCTCCCCAAGCATAATCCGAGGCATCCGTGGTTAGGATTTGAGCAGGCTGAGGGAGACGAAAAGGTTTTCCTTCGTTTAACGTGCATGCCCTGGACCACCAGAGGAACTCCTTCTGGAGGCAGGGGATCAGAGGAATCAGAATATCCAGATCGTGGTAGTGCTGTGACCATACACTTTTCAGATACCATTGAAGCTTTCTCATGTGAAGCCTTGCGTTTGGAATCAACAGAATGCAGGAAGCCATGTAGCCCAGAGCCTGCAGGAATTTCCTTGCAGTGAGCTGAGATAGAGTTGCCAAGGTGTTGAAAGTAGAAGCCAGCTGAGTTTGTTTTTCTGGAGTGAGGTAGGCCCTTTGTAATGTTGTATTTAAAAGGGCTCCCAAGAATACCATTTGTTGAGAAGGGATCAAATGTGACTTTTTTATGTTCACTGAGAATCCCAGTAGTAGGAGAAGACGTTGAACAAAGTCCAGATGTTGAAGCAGAAGATCTTTGCTGTCTGCCTGAATAAGGCAGTCGTCCAAATAGGGGTAAATCTGGATCCCCTGAAGTCTGCAGTAAGCCACTACTGGTGCCAAGCACTTGGTGAAGACTCTGGGCGCAGTAGATAAACCAAAGGGCAGAACAGAGAATTGAAAGTGCCTCGACCCTGCCTTGAACCTGAGGAATTTCCTGCGTTCTTGTCTGATAGGGATATGCAAGTAGGCTTCCTTTAAGTCCAATGTCACCATCCAGGCGTCCTGAGAGAGCATTGGAATTAGCTGTTGCAGAGTAAGCATCTTGAACTTTGGAATTTCCAAAATGGAGTTTGGCACAGAAAGGTCAGAATAGGTCTCCATGAGTTTTGTTTTCTGGGAACCAGAAACAGCCTTGAATAAAACCCTTTTCTCATTTCGAGGAGTAGAACAGGCTCTATGGCTCTCATGGCCAGAAGAGCATCCACTTGAGTTAAGGCCTCTGACCATTGATGTTTTGGCAGATCTGGCCAACCGTGAGTCCTTGGCAAAGTGTGAAAGTGGAACTTGTAACCTTTTAAAATCACGTCAATACCCATCTGTCCTGGGTAATATGAGTCCAATTTCTGTAAAAAGAGACAGTTTTCCTCCGAGAGGGGCGTCCAGGTAAAGGGGTCCTGAAGCCCAACCGAGAGAGTCATTGTGTTTGCTTTCTTTGAGATTGGGATCTGTCTTCTCCCCTCCTAGGTGAAGAAGCGGTCCATTGTCTAGATCTGTAAGAGGTCTGGCCTTGACCACGACCTCTGGAGCGTCTATATCTTCCCCTTTGAGGCCTGTCAGATGTGGGAAAGGACCAATTTTTAGAGGGCCAATTCCTGGAAAATCTAGGAGGCTGAACCTGCAAGAAATCTTTTACAGTCTACATGGACTTTGCCTTTTCTTCCATCTTTTTAAGAACTTCCTCAGCCTTAGAACCAAAAAGAACATCTTGTTGAACAGGGGCATCTAATAACTTAGCCTTAACCTGTTCAGGTAAACTTTGTTCACGAAGCCAGGCATGTCTCCTAATCACAGTACCAGAGGCAGCAGCCCTGCAGGAAGCATCCAAAGCATCAAAACCACAATGTAAGCTATGCTTGTTAACCTGTTCAGTAGCATGCAAAACATCCTGAAGTTCCTTATCCTCTGCACAAGCAGGAAGGGAAGCAAGCTTTTGCTTTAAAACAGACAAAAGAAATTGTTGATATTTAAACATATGAAACTGGCAATTTAAAGCCCTTACAGACAGGGTAGCAGAAGTATATACCTTTTTCCCCACCTGTCTAAAGCACGAGAATCCTTCTCAGAGGGAATAGGATTTTTAGAAGTAGCAACCTTAGCAGCCTTAGAGCCCTGAGAAATAGTTTCAGGATCTGCAGAAGGGTTTTTAAATAAAAATAAATGAGAGTCAGGAACCCTGTAAAATCTATCAGGCTTTGAAGGAGCAGGAGGCATGGAATCAGGATTCAAATTAGCCTCAGAAAAGCATCATCTACAATGTCCAAGACAGGAGGAATAGCTAAAGGCCTATGCTGAGGAAGAAGAAGAAATTCTCTAAGCCTCTTTTGGAAGCAGAATATTCCTGTCCTTCCCAATGAAAATGTTCCCTCATCTCATGCAAGGTTTCCCCAAAAGAAAAATCCTCAGGCGGAGAGGCCGAGGGTAAAGAATCCTCAGCATCCGAATCCTCATAAGGGGGAAAGGAATAGTCCTGATCAGAGGAAGAAACAGAAGATACAGAAGCCTGATCAGAGGAATCCAGAGTAACATCCTGTCGAGGCCTTTTTTCAGGAGGGGGGTGAGAACCCCTAATCATTGTAAGCAAATCTTCAGCCATCCTCAATAACTGTTTTTGTGTCTTGGGAGTGGATTCAGAAGCAGCTTGAGCTGGAACTTTAGACTTGGTAGGAGTCTTTGTCTTTGCCTTTGAAATAGTGATGTGAGTAGGCCTGAAAACCCCCTCAGAAGCCGGTACCTGCACAGCGGTTCTGGACCCATCTGAAGGAGCGACGTCCGAAGGTCCTGCAGCAGTTAAAATAGTGGGCCTCGATGGCTCCCCATGGGAGTCCGTATCGGCCATCGGTTCAGAAGTGGCGGACGACAGGGGCTGCAAAAGCACCTCACTGACGACAGCCGAACCGGACGCTGGCTCCAGCTGCAACGAGTCCTGTTTGGACCTCGGAGGCCTGTCTTTGTCTTTGCGCTTCTTTTGAACTCCGGTAGTGTCCGACGACATTCTATAATTGAAGCGTCTGCCAAAATAATTTAAAGCCCAATCGTACCTGCGCTTGATAGTACGAGAGTTGAACCTGGCACAGAACCGACAACAAGAAACGTCATGGTCAGGGCCTAAGCAAGGTAGACAGTAAGAGTGGAAATCTTTATGAGATATTTGTTTCCCACATGCTATACAATTATTAACTTTTTCTGACATCGGAGGAACAAGAAAAAGATTCCCCAACGGGGTACTTAGCTTTGAGAAGAGAAGTAACAACTTCGGACAGACAACAACCAAATATGCTGTTTGAAAATCGCCAACCAACGTTTTGCGAGCTGCTTTCCACCGCACGGCAAGAAAGACTGGAGAAGATGGCGTCGGCTGAGGGCTATGTACCAAGGCGTCCTGACGTCAGGATACTAGCTTATACAGCCGGCGGACCCAGACTTTGGGATTCTGGCCGACCTCGGGCTGCCTGCCGGCAGGAACACCCTACAGTTATGACTGCAACAGTGAAACACGAAGAACATCTGCCTGAACAAAAACTTCACTTCCATTTCCTGTTCTTCTGACTGGGAATCCAAGTCAGAATGTGAGTGAAATCATGTTATTTTTCTATTTGAAGTTATGAGGAAACTGGATTTAAAACATTAGAAGAAAAAAAATAATCCCTTAGCAAATATGAGCAAGTCTTCCCTGTTCAAAGTTGAATCAGGAGAAATTACATTCTTAACTTTTTTTTTTTAAAACACTGGGAGACCCCCTGGAAAAAGTATGACTCATGTCAGGGGTACTACCGCAGAATCAGTCACCTTAGACAGGTGATAATGTAAAGCTTCATCTGCTCCTTACCCCAATACTGACAAAAGTGATCTCCCTTTCTCATTGAAGGCAACCCCATAGCTGCAAAGGATGTGTCTACCTCATAGTCATATGTGGCTTCCTGAGGAGCTACAAAAGGGGGAACAGAGACAAAGTACAGTTGTGTACACTTACCATAAATGTAGATGTTAGAGTGTATTCACTGCTGCAGTCATTACATTTGGGTAATCTGCTGGCAGGTTGCCCTCAGTCGGCCTGATTAACAAAGTCTTGGGTCCTGAGTAGGTTGCTGTCCCTGGTCAGGCCGTCAGGGATATAAAACATGCAGCCAACGCCATTACATCAGTTTTTCTTGCCCCAGATGTGTATATATATATATATATATATATATATATATATATATATATATATATATATATATATATATATATATATATATATAAAAGGCTTTTAGGGCTGGTGGGAGGGTAACCAGGACTGCAATAGTGAATACACTCGAACATCTACATTTATGGTAAGTGTACACAACTGTACTATGTTCATCGTGTTTCACTGTTGCAGTCATTACATTTGGGTAGATTCCCAAAGCTACAGTTGGGGGGATGGATTTATACAGCATTAAGACCAGCTATAAGGCCCTGCAAAACAGCAGTGGCAAAGCCAGCTCTGGATTTAGAGAAAATTGGTAAGTGATAATGCTTGGTGAAAGTATGAACTGAACTCCAGGTAGCAGCTTCTAGAATATCCCTGGTAGGAACACCTCTGAGAAAGGCTGCTGAAGTAGATGCAGCCCTGGTGGAATGAGATCTGGTCTCCTGGGGGATAGATTTTCCATGGTGCTTATAACAGAAAAGAATACAATGGCGTATCCATTTAGAAATGGTTTGCTTTGAAATAGCCTTCCCCTCTGCCCCTGCAGCAAATGCTACCAGCAGTTGTTCAGATTTTCTTCGAGATTTAGTCCTGTCCAAGTACAATCTAAGTTGTCTGTGTACATCCAATGAATGTAGAATCCGCTCTCTCTTGTTCTGTGGATTGGGAAAGAAAGTTGGCAAGTGAATGGACTGATTAAGAGCCACACTGGATACCACCTAGGACATGAATGATAGATTGGTCCTGAGTGACACCCTGTCCACATGAAAGATGATGAAAGGCTCCACTGCCATAAGGGCCTGTAATTCAGATATCCTTCTAGCTGAAGGGATTGCTAAAAGAAGGCTGTTTTCCAGGAAAGAAATTTTAAGTCTGCAGTTGCAGCTGGCTCAAAAGGAGGTAGAGTGAGTTTCTCCAATACAAAGTTAAGGTCCCAGGGCAGGGGGTTGGAGCTCTCCTGGGTGGTCTCAAGTTTTTGGCCCCTCTGAGATACTGCTTTAGAAGAGGATGAGAGAAGAGGGGGGGTCTCTGTTGTAATAAGCTGAAATGGCTGAGGCATGGATTTTTATGGAAGAAAAAGACAGGCCCTTTTGAAGCATCTCAGTTAAGTATTGCAAAATCTGAGGTAAACTGGGCACTGCTGTGCTCATCCCTTGAGACCGATTCCAGGAAAAGAATCTTTTCCATTTGTCAGCATAAGATTTTCTAGTACTAGGTCTTCTCGCCTCCAAAATGACATCCATCACAGGTTTGCTGAGGGATGCTAAAGGTGAATTTAAGTGATTAGCCAAGCTGCAAGATTCAATGTTTGGAGCTAAGGGTGAAGAATTTGGTTCTCCTGCGGAGACAATAAGGAAGGTGTCTGAGGCAGGTGCCAGGAAGAAATGTGTGACACACTGCGCAGGAGTGGGTACCAGTGTTGGCAAGGCCAGTCTGGAGCAATCAAAATCATTTTTGGTTTGTCCTGTTTGACTTTTAGTAGAACTTTGGAGAGCAAAGGCAGAGGGGGAAAGGTATAGACTGATAGGTTTTTCCAGCTGAAGGACAGAGCATCCACTTTCAAGGTTTTTTGTGATGAGTTCTTGTGCAAAATTTGTCCAACTGGTAGTTCTGGGGCAAGGCAAAAAGCTCTATGTCTGGGCTCCCCCATTTGCGTGTTAACATGTTGAAAATCCATGGTTCCAGTCTCCATTCGCGAGGGTCCAACGAGATTTCTGCTTAGTTTATCTGCCAGAACATTCTGCTTTCATGGCAGGAATAGAGCTTGTAGTTGTACTTGGTAGCTGAAGGCAGTGTCCCACAATGCCATGGCTAGTCTGCAGAGGGGGTAGGAATGTGTACCAACCTGTTTGTTTATGTACCACATAACCGTGGTGTTGTCCGTCTTTATCAGTAATTGTCCTTGATGAAAGTAGTCCTTGAAGGCTGTCAGTGCATTCTGTACAGCTTGCATTTCCTTTTTGATTGATATGAAGGTTCATTTGATTTGGGCTCCAGTTGCCCTGAATGCACTTCCCTGCCAGATGAGCCCCCCATGCATAGTCTGATGTGTCTGTAGTTAGGGTTTGGGCGGCAGGGGGTGATGTGAATGGCAGTCCCTTGTTTTGGTGGCAGGCCTCTGCCCACCGTAGGAACTCTAGGCACAGGCAAGGTATGATAGGAATCATTGTTTCCAGGCTGTGACAATGTAGACTCCATAAACTTTTTTAAGTACCACTGAAGCTTCCTCATATGCAACCTTGCATATGGAATTAGGTGAACGCAGGAGGCCATGAACCCCCAAAGCTTGCAGTATTTGCCTTGCAGATAGGCAGGGTTTTTGTGGCCACCTGTTTGAAGTAAGTCACCAAATGAATTTGCTTTTCTGGCGTAAGGAAAGCCATCTAGGCAGTTGTATTCAAGCTTGCACCTAGGAATGTAATTTTTTTTGAGAGGGTACCAGTTGAGATTTCTTTTTGTTTATGGTGTACCCTAGACAGGTTAGAAGTCTTTTTACAAATGCCAGATGTTTTAGAAGAATGGCCTGGTTTTCTACCTGAATTAGACAATCGTCCAGGTATGATATATTTGAATATTTCTTTGCCTGCAAAATGCAGTTACCGGAGCCAGGCACTTTGTGAATACCCTGGGAGCAGTAGACAAGCCAAAGGGCAGTGCAGAGAACTGATAATGCATGCAGCCTGCTTTGAAGCGTAGGAATCTTCTGCAAGATTCCCTGATTGGAATATGCAGGTAAGCCTCTTTTAAGTTGAGAGTTTCCAACCAGGCATCCTTGCCTAGCATAGGAAGTAATTTGTGAAGAGTTAGCATCTTGAATTTTGGAATGTCCAGAAAGGTGTTTAGAGTAGACAGGTCCAGAAGTGGACGTCATGATTTGTCTTTTCTGGATACCAGGAAAAGTCTGGAATAGAAACCTTGTCCCTTTTCCTCTTCTGGTACTAGTTGAATATCCCCCATGTTTAGGAGGGAAAGTACTTGTTTCTGAGCCTCTGCCCACTGATTTGGGGGCAGGTCTGGCCATCAATTTGGAGTTGGCAGCAGGTGGAAATTAAATCTGTATCCCTGGGGCACTATATTTAAAACCCATTTGTCCTGGGTTATAAGTTGCCAGTTTCTTGAATAAAGAGCCACTTTTCCCCCCAAAGGGGCAGCTAAGAGGTAAGTGCTTGATAATTTCAAAGGGAAGTCATTGAAACTGTTTACCATAGGGTGGTGTTTTGTTGTTTCCAGACTTGGATGTGGAAGTACTCCATTGCTTAGTTCTGAAAGTCCCTTGGGACTGAAATCTGGTGGTTTTGGAATGTCTGGGTTTGGCCGTAGTGGTTCTGGAAGGAGCTGGAAAGGACCAGTTCTTACTAGGCCAATGCCTACTAAATCTAGGAGGTTGCACTTGTAAGAAATCTTTCACAGTTTGTATAGATTTAGCTTTATCTTCCATCTTTTTTCAGCCTTATTGCCAAATAAGCGGTCCCACTGTAAAGGAGCATCCAAAAGTTTTGCTTTATCATGATCAGGCAGAGATTGCTCCTTAAGCCGAGCATGCCTTCTAAGCACAGACCCAGTAACAGCAGCCCTGCAAGAGGCCTCTAAAGAATCAAAACCACATTGCAAAATATGTTTGCCAACTTGCTCAGCTGAATGCAATAAATATTGCAAATCTTTACTCTCCACACAGTCAGAAATAAACATAATTTTCTATTTAAGCAGTCCCATGATATGCTGCTGATATTTTAGCATATGGAATTGACAGTTTAAAGCCCTGATTGCTAAGGTTGCAGAAGTATAAACCTTTTTACCCCATCTATCCAGCGCCCTAGAGTCTCTATCAGAAGGGGTAGGATTTTTAGCAGTAGAAGCCTTAATGCCCTTGGGCCCCTGAGAAATGGTTTCAGGGTCCGCAACAGGATTTTTGAAAAGGAATTTATGGGACTCAGGAACCCTGTAGTACCTATCTGGTTTGCTAGGGACTGGAGGCAAGGAATCAGGGGCCATACCAGATTCCGAAAACACATCAACAGCATCTAGTACTGGAGGTAAAGCCAAAGGCCTGTGCTGAGGAAGAAGGAAATCCCTAAGCCACATTTTGGATTCAGAGAAATCCTGACTTTCCCAGTGGAAATGCACCCTTAAGGTATGTAAAGTTTCCCCAAAAGAGAATTCCTCAGGCGGAGAAGCAGAGGGAATGGAATCCTCTGCATCAGAGTCCTCATAAGTAGGTATGGACAAATCCAGATCATTAGCAGAGTCAGAAGAAAGAGAGTCCTGTTCAGAAGAGTCACAGTCAAATTCAAGCCTAGGCCTTTTGGGGGGGGGTTGACTACCCCTAATTAGAGTAATTAAATCTTCAGCCATTCTGATAATTTGTTTTTTAGGCATAAGGGCCTGAACATGCAGCCTGGGCATCGTTTTTTTAGACATAGACATAGATCGAGATTTAGGCCTTAGCACTGAAGTTGGAGTCAGTTTAATATGCAAGTCTGTAGGCCTGAATACACCCTCAGAAGCCGGGGCCTGCTCAGCGGCTCTGGACCCATCCACGGTAGAGACATCCCCAAGTTCCATATGTGAAGCATCTCGCGGCATACGAGACTCTGAATGGGTCTCAGTAGAGGCCTGCGAATCAGTAGTAGTGGGTATCAGGGGCTGCGAAAGCGCCTCACCGAGTACCGGCGAACTGGCGACTAGCTTAGGAGAAGCGTCGTCAGCAGTTTTGGACCTCAACGCCTGTCTCTGTCTTTTTCTTTGCGTTTTTTCGGTATTCCGGTAGTCGGATGGCTATCTGACGTCATTTCTGGATAATTAAACCGATAACCAAAATATTTTGAAGCAAAAATGTACCGATGACGTATACTGTGCTGATTAAATAAAGCACAAAACCGACAGCAAAGTGCGTCGTGGTCAGGGCCTAGGCAAGGAATACAGTACAAATGAAAATCCTTATGAGGTACTTGCTTCCCACAAGTAATAGAATTATTAACTTTTACTGACATCGGTAAGGAGCAAGAAAAAGTTTCCCCAACAGGGTACTTAGCTTTAAGTTGAAGACTACGGTTCTGAAACTCGAAAACAAAAATTTCAGGAGTCGGCCAACCGGCACTTTTGAAATGCTTCTGCTTCGGGCACTGCGCAGCAAGAAAGACTGATGTAATGGCATCGGGTGCATGTTTTATACCCCTGATGACCTGACGAAATGGAAGAAGGGACAGCAACCGACGCAGGACACAAGACTTTGTTATTTAGGCTGACTGAGGGCAACCTGCCAGCAGATTACCCAAATGTAATGACTGCAACAGTGAAACACGATGAACATCAGTAAACAGTCCGAGGAACCATGTCAGCCCACAGCAGCCATCCATCAGCGGCTGAGGCAATGAGGAAGCCAGCCTGACACCTAAACAGGCTTGAGAAATATTTTTCTTATGGGCAGTAGAAGGAAGAACCAAGGGGACCAATAAATATTCTATGGTTTGGCCAAAAAAAAAAAAAAAGATACTACAAGGCAGGCATTGGTGCAAAAGCTAAGGTGTTGAGGTAAGAATTTCAATGACAGTCCCAAAAGCACAATATCCTGTCCCTCGCATCACACAAGTATTCAATACAAATATGTAGAAAAATGTCTTTTTTTTTTTTTTTTTTTTTTTTTTTTTTTAAAACAAATACTCCAACTGTAAAAATCCTTTCACACAACATGACAAGACATCACATTACATATTTTCTGCTTGTTAATATCAGTTTCAAAGAAAAAGCCCAATTTTCCTCAGCAAAATGATGCAGTGGAAGGTTTTCCCCAGAACGGCACTCAACTTGACTAAACCTTGAAGGATCACTAGTCGACAGTCAGTTCCGCAAAGCCCATACAGGGGAGTGCACTTCAGCAGCCCTCCTCAGTGATTACTGTGCGTGGAAGGTGCTCCGAAGCTTTGAAAACTGGCTGGTGGTCATATTCTTGACATGATATATCCCATACAGCTTAGGCTACTACAATAGTGATCTAATGTTGATTCATCAATCTTCACAACCAAGAAACAGATGCATGGGATTTCAGAATCAATAAAAACTTTAAAAAACAGAAAAATAAAACGACAGTTTGGGTAAATCATTTTGAGATGTAATTTGATAAGCTTGATTACCTTAAGTTTGGGAATAAGGGATTTTTTTTTTCTTTCCATTTCTGTAGGATGTCAAGAAGTCAGTATGGGCATGATTATATTCTACTTGTAAGCTGTGAAGTACTGACAATATTAATATGATAAACATTTTGACTGGATAAACGATCTAATTGCTGCTGACTGTGTCTTCTACTGGCTATGCTGCTAATGTTTGCATTCAGATTTTATCATTCAAAACAACGTTGACAAAGAAAAGAAGAAAAAGTCTTAGGCAAAAACTGAGACTCTAGACTAGCATAGCTGCATAATGCTGCCAAAGTGTGAAGAACACAGAAGTAACTGTATGCTGGGAAAAGACAGTTTCAATTGTTTGCAGTACACCTGTCTCCATACAAGCAAAGTAGCACCCATTTATAATGGTCTGTCATTAGCTCTAAGAGTACTGCCAAATAAATATAATCTGGACAGACATTTCCCTTGTTCAATTCAACAACAGCTGCGTGTTTTACAGACTTAAAATTTACAGGTCCCACTTGTTCACATCCTCACAGTCAAGACAAAATGGCGGAAAGGGTTACTGCTCTCTTCTTTCTAGAATCACCTTTCAGTGAAGAAAGAAATAATGGATTTTTTTAAAAAAAAATATTTACAAATTTACAATAATCCAACAATGAAACAGATTAGTCAAAAAGTGTTTTTGACATTTTATGTAAATCTTAATTTTTTTTAGCGGTTTCTGACTTGAGACCATTTTTCTATAGACTGTCATTAAACACAACAGTAACTAGTACAGACCAAGGCCAAAATTCAGAAACATTACCGTGAGGTGTACATGCAGTGGGCTGTCTCTGCAGCCATGCTAGATGTCAATGAGGCATTTTGAGTGAGGAGCATCTGTTAATAAGCCATGTACCCTTCCCCTAAACTGCCTGTAGTAAGGCATCCATGCAGTAGAGTGATTCAGAGACTTGCTCGACTGCATAAAGTAGCCTGGCCACTCTTCGTTATGCTTGGTAATGAAGACTGCCATTTGGCCATATTTATCCATCACAGTACAGGCAAGTGCTGGGGAGTTTAGTGGTCAAGTAGGAATTAGGATGTGTGTGTATATTTTTTTCTGTGTATGTGACAGGATGCTTGTGTGAGTGTGTCTCTCTGAGGTTGCTGTAGGGGATTAGGGAGGGGGAAGGTTAGGAAGGTGTGTGTGGAGAGGTGATCTGAGGTGCCTGTCATACTTTCACACACACCTACACAAATAAGCAAAGCCTGCAGCATTGGGTTGGGGGACCATTATCCACAAGGGATACTTCTTTATTAATAAACAGGTTGGGGGTGAACACTAGACACTAGGGACACTTCTTTATTAATACAGGGGTTGGGAGCACACACTAGACTCCAGGGATACCAATTATTACATGGTCAGGTGTACCAATTATTACATGGTCAGGGGGACTACTAGACACCATGGTTACTACACAATTATTACATGGGACAAGGTGGAGCAACAGACACCAAGGACACACATTATTACATGGGTCATGTTGGAGCTATAGACACCAGCTATAAACCTGTATTATAACTTGGGTAATAGGGGAACACTAGAAACCAGGAATAACTGTAAATGTGCCTTAAGACTACTTAAAATTAACAGACAAACAATATACAACAGAAATACTTTAAATAGTGTATCAAAGGATTCAAACCCTGTACCATCCCACCTCACACAAGGATGTTAGTCTTCTGTGACACCATTTGACATCAGGGTTATCATGGTAATACAAACCAAAAATTAAAAAACAAACAAAAATGAAATTAAAAGGAGAGGGAAAAGTTTTGCACCTTGCAGCACTGACACAGAAATAGCAGCACTGGCCGGCTGCATTAACTGATACATTAGCGAATAATGTTTAAGAATGATCTCTTGTATTATTCAATGCCTGCAATAGGACGTGAGTTATGAGGGAGAGGGACAAGGCACATTTAAGCATACCTCTCAATCACAGACACAATCCGGGATGGCATTCAATTATACCACTTTTAAACTTACAAAGTCACTAGAATGACAGCTTTTGCATTAGTGTGCAGTTATTGAAGAATATTAAGTCTGAAACTCTAATGTCTGGCATTAATGACTTGAGTGTACTCATCTGTGACTTACGACAGCATGAAAATACAAAGGGATTTTTGGGGATATTTGTTCAACCCAGGGGCAAGTAAGGAGTATGTGGGGTGTGTTTTACTGTGTGTATGCGAGACAGTGAATGGGAGGAGGGTGTCTGGGTCAGCTTGATGTATGGGCCAAAAGTGTTAACCAACACTGTAGGAAATTGCTGATTTGCATTCATGGAACTTAAAGGCACTTTAGAGATAAGGAAATTAGCTAACAATGAGGTCTTTCCTCAGTGTGACTAATGTCTCTCCAAATCTCAAATTCCAACATTGTCCCCTTTTGCCACAGCTTGTATTCTGAGTGGCAGAGCCACTTCTGAATCCTCAGGACAGGCTTTAAATTGTTAGCACTATTTCCACTGCCGGATATGGCAATTTATTTGAAAATTATTTATCTTAAAGAACAAGCTTTATTTTCATCTGTTTGGGTATCTTACCAATACAATGGTCTTCCACTACAGAGAAAATATTTAGACAGATACTAAACAACTAAGTGTAAGCTTGCAGTGTAACCAATCTGTTAGCCAATGTTGCAGTGAAAAGTGAAATAACCTTATAGTCATCTTCCAAAGTGCACAAACAACAAAACATTTTAATATAAAATGAAATGCCCCTAAACTCTCAAATAAGAAAAGAATAGAAAACAGACTGCTAGCAAATAAGTTACATAAAGCACATGTAACTGTAAAAGATTCAGAAAGAATGAACCTCCTAATCATTAAATGAAAGAAATTATATGAAAAGAAGCAGTTCTGACCCAAAGCATATAAAAAGACAAATGATAAATGATAAAAATCATTAAATAATTGTTGGTAAAGATTACAGACTTCAAAAATTGGTTTAGCTTCTGGGAAACTTCTTAGATGGTACAATATACAGGAACCTGGGAAAAGTTGGCCTAACTGCTTTGCCAGGGATGGACTGCACCTATCCCTCCCCAAGGCTTTCTTATATTGGCTAAATCCTTGTGGTAATTCCCAGATATGCTCAGAATTAGTCCAAAATGACAAAAAATACACTGAACCCACAGACATTGCCAACATCCTAGCTGAAAGGTTCAGCGCAAACTCCCCACCAAAAGGGCAAATATCTATCCCAGCAGAGTGCTGCCCCCCCTGACATCTCAGATGCTCAGGTAAGAGCCGCCCTCTCCAAAGCAAAAAACACAGCATCAATGGGACCAGGCGGTGTCCGGGCTGCGCCTACATGAACTCTGAGAAGAGCTAAACCCAAACATAAAACTACTGTTCAATCTCAGCCTTACTACAGGATATGTGCCCAAAGAGTGGCGTACAGCAACAGTGGTCCCTCTCCATAAAGGTGGTGCCTCAACGGATCCTGGAAACTATCGCCCCATAAGCCTGACTAGCTTGGTCTGCAAAGCTATGGAAAGGATCATCATGGACCTCATAAATAAAGATATTGGAGACCTACAGACACTGGATCCTACCCAGTTCGGCTTTGTTAAGGGCAGATCCTGCCTCTTAAACCTGGTTGATTTCTTTGAAACAGTCACCAAGGCCATTGACGAGGGGAAGGTGGACCACACAGCCTACCTGGACCTCGCAAAAGCCTTTGATACAATACCCCACTTGGGCATTATAGATAAGCTCACCAGCTTAAATATAAACCCCTATGTCACTAGATGGATTGCAAACTGGCTCAAGGACAGAACCCACATGGTTAGAATTGCTGGAGCCATGTCAGACTCCAAACCAGTTACAAGTGGTGTCCCACAAGGCTCAGTCCTGGGACCTCTCTTGTTCGGTATATATTTCTCGGAGGTACAGGCCAACACGGAAGGATTGTGGCTGACCAAGTTCGCAGATGACTGCAAACTGGGCGCCATAATCGACTCTCCAGCCGACACAAGCATCCTCCAAAAGGGCCTCATAGAAACAGACAACTGGTGCCAGAGCCATGGCCTCAAGCTAAATGCCAAAAGTGTATAGTCATCCCTTTGGCAAAAACAAAGTGCCCACAAATTACCACATAGGTGGTAATCCATTAAGTACAGAAGAAGTAATTAGGGACCTGGGGACCCAAGTTGATAGCAATCTCTCATTTGACAACCACGTGGCCAAAGTGGTTAGAAAAACATTTTATATAGCCCACCTAATCATGAAGGGATTCACATCTAGATCAGGGAGGTCATCGTGCCTCTTTACTCATCCCTCATCAGGCCCATAATTGAGTACAATGCCCCTTTTGGGATGTACATTACCAGACACCTGCAGCAACTGGAAAGACCCCAAAAGTACCTCACCAAGAGGATCAAAGGGCTCAAACAGATGCCATATGCTGCCCGGTTAAAGAAACTCCAGCTCTACTCAGTGGCATACCGCCTGTTCAGAGGCGATCTGTGCCTGACGTATAAAGCCATGTCCAACCCGGAATTAATGGACATGCTGCACCTCAGAAAATCCAAATCCCATCGAGCTACGCTCGAGAGACTTGAACCTCAGCACTGAAATAAATAGGACATGCTGGAGGGACAGATTCATAACCCAGAGGCTCCCTTCACTCTGGAATAAAATCCCAGTCCAGGTTAGGCAGAGTCCCTCATTGACTCTCTTCAAGAGGAATCTTGATGAGTGGATGGGAGATCGTAGGTTTACCCCGGGTATCACTTCTGTGTCACTGTTAGACAGAGGCACAGTATACTAACCTCGAAAAAGGGCATAGCAAAATAAATTTAAAATGGGTGGCGAAAGCCAAACACATTCTGGCTAGGCTTATAAATGCCCTAGGGCAGATAGCCTAGTATGAACCTATGAACCTATGAACCCTATGGTGCCATTTTTGGCAATGGCGATCTTTTAAAGTTTCCAACATAACAAAATAAAATCTTAATAATTATTTAACTAATTAACTGGTTTTGTTTACCAGGAAAAAGTCCAATTGGGATCAAATGTGCCCACATTCAGCAGAGGCCCATGGAGAGAAGTTCAGCAATACACACATTAGCATGTTACAAACAAGAATAAAAATAAACAAACAAAATTGACATGAACAAACTGAAAACAAAAGATAGTTAAAGGACAGTTAACACAGTTACAGGATTTAAACATAATTATTGCTGTTCAGCACAACACTAGAATTCTTAACAAAAAACTCCACTCTCTACAAGCACTCCTTACCCTGGTAAGTATCAATAAATATGCATCACCACAGAGACATGGTTCAAGACCAGTGACAGCACTTCATCAGTATAAGGTTTCAACGCTTAATACAAATTCAGGCCCACCACATTACATGAAGGGACAAAAGGTGACAGTGTTTCCAAATTCTGAGAACATTTCAACTCCAAACTTGTTAGACAAGATAATGACCCGGAACTCCTCCCCATCCAACTTACTACTAACAAAACCCCTTACCATATCTTAATTAACTACAAGACTCCCTGTATGCCCCCATCGGCTCACACCTCCTACCTAACCAGTATGGAGTCCCAATGCAGTAAGCCAAACACCATTCTCCTAGGAGACTTCAATTACCTTTCCAATAACTGGATGACTTGCACATCCTCAAACATCTATATTCAGAAATTTCTAAACTTCATCAATACAAACTCTCTGAACCGTCAGTCCACATCCCAACAAGAGGCAATAAAAGCCTGGACTTGGTCCTTGCCAATATGAGTCAGCTGCTCCCCCACTAGTTGTAACTTCCTCTCTGCTCAGATTGGACCATAAATCGGTGACATTCACCTTAAGACTCATGCTGGAAGCATCTCTCAATATCTTTGTATACAGAGATTTACACAGTTCTAAGCTACTAAAACAGAGTGAGGACCTGGCTAAATTCAAAAGCCCCTTCCACCATGATGACCCCAACGCTTATGCAGAATCTTTTAGCTCCAAATTCTATGCACGTAAAAACAGCTACAGAGATGCATCCCCGAAGTAAACAGAATGGCAAATTTAAAAATGATCCCTGATGGTGGAATTCTAATATAAACAAGTTCTATAATAAAAGAAAAAAGTGTACACAAAAATCAAGATACACTAGAGTTTGCCTATTTAACCTGGTCAACTTCTTTGAGAAGGTTACTGAAGCACTGGATGAGGGTAAAATCAGTACACAGTATATCTAGACTGCTCAAAGGCATTCAATACTGTCCCACACTTGGGTAGCAAAGATAAACTCTCTCAACTAAATTTAAATCCCTACATAACTCGCTGGATAGCAAACTGGCTCACAAACAGAAAACAGTAAATTAGGGTAGGTGGCTGTACCTTCTCCGAAAGACATGTCACTAATGATGTACCAGAGGTTCCGGTCCTTGTGCCACTCCCCCCCTTTGGCATTTACTTCTCGTAGCTCAATGCAAATGTTAAGAGTTTATGACTGACAAAGCTTGCAGATAACTATAAACTTGCTGTCATCACATACTCCCCAGAAGACACCAAAATCCACTAAGAGAAGAACCTCTCTTCAAACATCAGCTGGTGTCAAAACCATACCAAGACTAAACACCAAGAAATGCAGACTTTCTTTGTAAATATAATGTTTACAACACACCCCTGAAAGTTGATCCCTTAGAAAGGGACAACCATCTGCAAATAATCTGTTTAGCTACGGATTGACATATCTTAGTCCCAGAATAGAAAATGAAGAGCTGTTTAGCTTTCTTAATGGACTTACGTTCTGTCAAGATAATACAGTAGGGTCTCTGTTAACTGGGACTCAAGCAACTGGCACTCTCAAGCTACAGGCAATTTTGATCGGCTTGTATACTGGCATACGAGCCAATTAAAATTGCAAAGCGGAGCCACTTCTGTTCTGCATTGAGTAGAAATGGCTCCGCTTTGCAATTTTTGATTGGCTTGTACACAGGCATACAAGCCAATCAAAAGTCACAAAGTGGCTCTCAAGCAACAGGAAACTACACTTAACCACCATTTACCAATACCCATGGGTGCCAGTTAGGTGAGAGTTTACTGTACCAGAGTTGCCTTGCATACACAAGTGTGTAGAACCTTTTCTCCCCCAATTTTAGGTTCTGTACTGAAAGCAGGGAGATTGACGGCTTGATTTAAATGCAAACTCTGAAATAACCTTCAGCATGAAAAAGAGGGCTTTGTGTGCAGAGTAACTCTGTCTCTATGGAAAATCAGACAGGGTTCTTCTGACATGAGTGGAAGCTTGCAACTTAGATGCTCTTCCTCCAGACATCAGAGTAATAAGAAGAGCAGTTTTTCAGGTAGAGCGACTTGAATCAGTTTGACTGGCAGGTTCAAAAGGTGGCATTGTTTTTCTAGCACAAAGCTGAGATTCCAAGGAAGAGGCTCCTGTCTTTAAGAGGCTCTATTGCTCCTTTTAAAAACTGTTTTAATAGTAAACAAAGAAAAACAGGTTTATTCATGGGCAGATATGTTGAAATGGCCACGATATGTACTTTTACAGAGGCATAATAGAGGCTAAAAGATAGTAACTCACACAACCATTGAAGAACCATTGGTATAAAACCTCTGATGGTTCCCTGATCATTGGCTAAGCATCAACTAGAAAATCTCTCTTCCACTTACCAACATATGAATTTCCAGGAGCAGGCATTCTTGCCTCCTTCAGTACCTGCTATGTGTCCTCATGAAAGTGATGCCTATAAAAACTTAATCATCCAGTCAGTTAAACTTGTTTTATGATGGGGTGTAGCAACCTCCCCTTGTTCTGTGTTAGCAGATCCAGTCTGTGAGGAAGCCTGTGGCAATTGCCCCTGGTCGATTCCATAAGAAGTGAGAACCAATTCTGCCTGGGCCAGAAGGGAGTCACTACAATGACTTTTGAACAGTCTTTCAGACTCTTAAGAATTACTCTGGAAATCATTGAAAAAACTGGAAATGCATATAGGATCACCACCAACCAGGGAAAAGAAAGACCATCTGTTTACCAGATCTGCTTGTAGGGAGTCAATGAACAGAATTTGTTTAAATGTCTGTTTTGAAAGGAGGCAAACAGTTCTACATGGAGTTCCCCACATCTGGATCAACTCCTGGAAGACCTCTTCATTGAGTTTCTACTCATGAGGGTCTGCTAAGGACCTGCTTACCTGCTTAGCTTGTCTCCCACTATGTTTTGCTCTGATAGTACATAAAAAGTTAGAGAGTTAAGGAATGCTAAAGAGCCAACTCCCAAGCAATCAGTGCCAGCCTGCACAAAAGGTACGACCTGGTGTCCCTGTTTATTTACAGACCTCATCACCATGGTATTGTCTGTCATGATCTGTAATGGACCTGGATCCTTGAGATGACACAGAGACTTTATGGGTATGAATCACAACAGACACTTCTTTGATACTGATGTGCTTTGATCTGTTTGAATAGTCCCATAGCCCTTGCACTTTTACACCCTTTGAAACTACTCTCTAAGAAAAACCTGAGGAATCTGTCAATACAGGTAGAGTTGGCGTGGGTGGAGAAAAAGGGACACCTGGATTGTGAGCCATCTGATCCCTCCAGCAATACATTTCTGTCTTGATAAAGCCCAAGATTGGAACTGGATATTCCAGGGGATGACAGTGCTGGTTCCACAAGTTTTTGAGGTACCACTGAATCTTTCTACTATGTAACCTTGCAAAGGAAATCCTGAGATTCATAGAAACCATAAGGCCTAATATGCTCAAATTCTCTGGTTGTAGCTTGATACTGGTGAGAAAAATTCAGGAAGTCTTCCAGATACAAATCCACTTTCTCCTGAAGAAGGAAAGCCTTTTGAGACACAGTGTTTACTAGATAACTTATAAACACAATCCTATGTGATGGAGTATTTTTGCATATTTAAAAGGCATTCCAGATGCTCTAGGGAGAAAGATATCTTTGTTAAACAACCCTGACAATTGGGAAAAGACTCCACTGAAATAAGCAAGTTGTCTAAATAAGGAAAAATGTGGATACCCTGCAATCAGCAGTGGGCCACTACTGTGGTTAAATACTTTGCAAACAGCCTTAGTGCAGTGGGTAACCCAGAGGGTAACGCACACAATTGAAAATATATCCCAAACACTTATCTTAGAAATCTCTTTAAGTTGCTTGCTAATGGAATATGATGGTAAGAATCCCAGAGTACCATAAAGCTCAGATACAGAATTAGAACCAACACTGTTTGAAGGGTCAGCAACTTGAACTTTGGAATCTTTTCAAAAAGACTGAGATAAGAAAGATCCAAAACCAATCACCAAGAGTGCCCCTTCTTTGGCACCAGAAACATTTTGGAATAAAAGCTCTTTCCTACTTCATTTGCAGGAACATATTTGATGACTCCTACATCTAATGTGTTGGCGCACTGAAGGAAGCGAGTCTCTTTGTCTAGGAGGGTTACGGAGGATTCCCCCTGAAAGGAGAGAGCTTTTCTAGCCACTGTCAACTGTAACCCTCCTAAATCAGCTTCAAAATCCATTTGTTTGAAACTATCTGTTGTGAAAAGGGAGCACTGAGAGTCAGTTTCTTTGAAAGAGGAAGTGAGAGTCAGTTTCTTTGAAAGAGGAAAAGAAGCTGGGCCAAGATGAGGAAGGACGACGACCTGGTTTCTGGCATAAGTTATTCGGAGGAGAGCACATGACCTTTTTTGGAAAGGCTCCTTTCTTTTTGAGAATTTCATTAGTTCTCTCCTGCCATCTTTTCATAGGTGTCTGTTATCAGGAGGGACTGCTGGTTTGTTTTGCCTTTTAAAGGCAGCACAAAATTGGGAGGAAAAGAACTTGCTGACCTGAAAAATCCTAGAAACTTAATTTACCTCTCTCTTCTCATTGTTAAGCACCTGCACAGCAGAAGGCACAAATAAAACCTCCCTATCTAGAAGTGTTCAGGATTTCTAACTTTAAGCCATCTGAAAATTTTGGTTACATACCCAGGAAAATCTTAAGACCTTTACTGAAGCAGAGACTTCCCATGGTGGCTACTAGGGTTGCCACCTTTTCAAATGGCCAAAGTGGGATATTTTTGGTACAAACATAAGATTTTACAGGCCGACACATACCCACGGTCAGTACAAAAGTTAGAACTTACATTTTTTGCCTAAATAAAAAGCTTATTCTTGTAGCATTTTAGTTGCTTATTCTGTTTCTTATAACATTTAGGTATTTTAGATACAGAGTAACTGTTTTATGCAACTATTACATAAAATATAGGAAATAATTCTGTCCTAAAATCTCAGGACATTTGCCATTTTTACAATTTTTTGTCAGGACACAACTGCCCAGAGGGACTGTCCCTTGCTAAGTGGGACAGGTGGTAACCCACTGGCTACACATTGATTAACAGCTTAATTCTAGCTTGCGTTCCCCCAGTGTGAAAACAGACACTCAGCAAAGAAGGCCAGTGGACTTGTGTTTATGGGTAAATTTCAGTAACTGGCTAGTAAGTGTACTGCCTGGATGCCAAGAAAAAATGAAAAACAGAGGACCTGGAAAAAAAATCAGCTAGAAAAAAGTGAGGAAGAAACACTGACTGGCTAAAGTCCTGCAGCTGTTCAGCAAAAAGCAATGCAACCTCCAGACAGGACTTCCAGTAACCTATAGAAAGATACAAGACAACTGAACACAGACCTGGTTAAAATAATAATAAAAAAAAACACTGATGCAGTATATCAACACAAACAACAAAAGGTAGGAAAATGGAAAAAAGCTAAGATGAGGTGATAAAGCTGCAAAAAACAGGATGACATGAGGAAAAGGCTGGCTGAATATGAGACTGCTCATGAAGACATGTTTCAAAAAATAAGACAGAGGATACAGCACATAGGGAAAACCTGAAATTTTCAGCTATACCAGAGAAGCTGGAAGGAACAGACTTGCATTAATTTTATGAAAGCACAAATAACCAACTGGGCTGGTATTCCACAGCAGGAGTTGTTAGTTGAAAGGGCACATCGTGTGTATGTTCCAAACCTGGCTATGAAAAAGCAACCTAGACCTTTAATAGTAAAGATGCAATCCTACTAACAGAAGGAGTTTATTCTGTGAAAACTGTGGCAGAAAGACAAAGTACTAAAAACTGGGAGACAGCAGTGTTTAGAGAATGATTACTAATTGCACAATGGGCAGAAAAGGAGCAGATTTATTCCACTATTCAGGGAATGTCAAGACCCAGCTGTGAGATTCAAACTGCTGTACCCAGTTGTCTTAAAGGTATTCTTCCCTGGAGGGACAAAATCATTTTTTGATGAAGTACATGCTAAGGATGAAATACAAAAGTTTGACCAACAAAAAGTGATCTGTGAAACGGAAGGAGATTCTGCTTCATGTTCTTATGGTAATAAAGACCATAGAGAGACTGTACCTGTGAAACATTTTCAAATGTTTCAAAGGAAAATGGAGAGAAAGAAGGACTAAAAGAATCAAAAGTACATTGGAAATGAAACAGAGACAGGATCTGTGAGATGGAGATGAACAGTAATAAAACCAGTAACTTCATGCTGCATTATAATGCAATAATTATATTTGTGAAATACTACAGAAGGAAATCTAGAAATATTGGACTTTTTCAGAATTTCTTGGACTTGTGGGGGAGTCTAAGGCATATGCCCTACTTAATGTCATTAATGTTCAGAAAAATGCTTTGGGGAGGAGAAGACAGTGGAGAAAGTTAACTAAGTAAAGAAAAACAATTTCTTAATAGTACTATTTTTGTGATGTATGGTTTTCTTTGCATACTATACAGTAAAGTTCTCAGTTATTTTTAAGTGAGATTGGGATTGTAAACAGATGCTGATGTTTTTTTTTTTCTTTTCTTTCTCCCCTCTCTCTTTTTCTTCTTGCTCAATTTTAAGAAATGTATGCACTGCAATGTTAAAAAAGCCTGTCTAAAAGAGCATGACAACAGAAACAGCAAAGTGCTTTTTTTCATTCTTGCATGGAGGGAATCACTGGATTAAGGACCTAAGAATTGTTACTAAATCAGTCTAAAAAGAGAAAGCAAGTAAGTGAAAAAGAATATTAAATATTATGAAGCTTTTTTCTAGCAAACAGATGTATGCTTATTAGCAATTCTGTATCTGGTCCTCATGTCTCCATGACAACAATCTGATGAAGAAAAAGTCACTGTCTGGTTCTCATGTCTCCATGGAGACAATCTTAATAATGAGAAATTGGTTGGAGTCTCATGGAGAATGATTGGCTGGGGAAGGGGAGAAACTGGCTAGGAGACCATGTTCTCTGAAAGCATTCAGCGGTTTTCCCAGCTGGGAGAGGTATGAAGATAAGGCAAAACTAGTTAGCACTTAGCAGAAGCACAGGCTGTACCATGCACCTTATCATGGATAACCTTTATTTTAGGCTAACTAAAGTCTATTAGTGTGGCTGTCAGTTTGGGACATTTCTTCCTATTAAGGGGGTAATACCAACATTTGAAGACGTACATAGTTGTGTGTGTGTGTTATTACTAAGTTAATAGGTTTTAGGGAGGCATTGGGAGTTTCGTTGAGGGCTTTCAATAAAACAAACTTTTGTAAGATGTGACATAGGCTCAAATGGATATGACAAGAAACAACTGTATAAAAGGTAACCCTGGCAAACAGTCTATGCATGTAACACAAAAGCTGGAACTATACATTTAACAAAAAAGGCGTTATACATAAAAGGTGGGAATAATAACTTTTTAAGACAATGATGCTTTCTGTAATGTCTTTAAATGTCAATGGTCTCAGACAAATTCAAAAAAGAAAGTAGTGAACTATATTAAAAAATGTTAAGTGCAAATAGTTGTTACTGGATACACACGTGGAAAGAAGTGAACATGTAAATTTGATAAAGAAAGGTCTTCAGCAGAATACCTGGGACAAAGGAAAGGTGGAGTACTTGTATTAAATTGAAAGAGCAGCTCCAATAGTGATAGAAGAGGATAAAAAATAATAATGGCAGACTTGTAGTGTTAAGGCACTACTGGGAAGGGAGAAGGATTACACTGGCATGTATTTGTATCACACTCAAGACTGCTACAATGGAGCTTAAGAAAATTCTGGCAGAAATAATCAGTTTTCAGCATGGAATATTGCTTATAGGTGGGGACTAGAACTTGATTTGCAGTAGTGAAGATGTGTTTGGGGGCAGAGAAGTGAAAGTATAACAAAGGAGGGTAGTTTTTTTTGAGAAATGTATAAAAATATGTGGCATGGATGACGTGAATTTAGTAATATGAGTTTGGAGTGAATTTACATATTATTCCCCAAGTTATAAAAATGGGCTAGGTTAGAAACAAATTTGCATTTCACGGGAACATGGATTTAACTGAAGGTCTTGATATGCACCCAATAATTTCTTCACATCATGTGCCAATAATAACTAAAATAAAAACACAGGGTAATGAAATAAAAATGAGACAAGCACTTTCCCACCTATCTGTTGAAAAAGGAATTTAAGGAATGGGTAGTGGAGATTATTCAGGAGTTACTTGACACGATAGACATTTCTTCTGAAAATACAGCTGGGGAGTGGGATAAAATTAAGATGGAAGTTTAAAAAATATGGTGAAAATAAAAGAAAGGGAGCTACAGTTAAGAAGTAACAAGAATTATTTAGAGGAACTGACAAATTATGTTAAAGTATTGCAGAATAGGGAGAATCTCGCAGAATAGGGAGAATCTCACAGAACATGAAGAGGATCAACTGCAGAATGCTAAGCAGAAAATGAGGGATTACCTTGATAATATGCAACAGTTTAGAAAGATTGCGGTTTAAGCAGCTATTTTTTTGATAACACTAGAGAAAAAAAAAACTTCAACACAATGACTCAGGCAACACAAAGTAGAAAGGGCTGTTACCAAGCTTAGGGAGTCTATAACAAGGAAATTAACAAGAGATGCTGTAAATGTATTGGAAATATTTTGGAAATTGTATGAAAGTATGTACAAAGCAGAGAAATATGGAAATCAAGAAAAGATGCAAATGGAAATGTTTATGAAACAAACATGTCAAGGTTAGAGGCAGAAGAGGCTCAATTACCAATGGTTATGATAGGAGGAGAGGAGATAAAAATTGTGATGTATAACCAAGTCCCCAGGAACAGATGGTATTTCTGTGGAGGTTTAGAAATTAGGAGGAAAAAATATGGTTTTGTTTAACAGTATTTTAAGAGGAGGAGAAGTTCAAACATCCTGGAAGAAAGCAGTAATAGTTGTAATACTTAAAACAGGGTAAAGATACATCAGATCCAGCTTCATACAGGCCCATTTCAATACTAAACCATGATTATGAAGTATTTCTTGTCTATTTTTACTTATATGACACCTGTTGACCAGGATACTCCAACTGGCCTATAGCCGTTTTTCAACGGAGGCCCGGGGAGAAAAGCACCACAGTACAACTATACAAGAAAGACACATGATAAAGTAATGTACAATACAATCAATTAAGCAAGATATACAGTAAAAGTAAGAAAAAGCAAACGGCAAAAGAGACATCTATAAAACAGCAAAAAGCTGGCTAAAACATATTTGGACTACTATCAGTGTATAACTGCAGTATTTTAAGCAGTTTCTTTTGTAGTCTACAGGAGGCGTAGAGATTAAATATAAAAGCCATGCTGCAAGATACGACTGCAAGTAGCATGGCGGGAGGTTAGTTAGAATAAGATAAATTTGAACAAAGGGAGGAAATTAAGGAATAGGGAGGAAAGGAGAAAGTAATGGAGGAGTAAGGACTGGGTTCAGGTGGGATAGTTACAGTGACAAGTCCAGGTGCTGTTTAGGTAATGTCTGAGAGTTTTCTTGAATTCGTGAACATAGGTAATATTTCCGAGGGTCATGAGAAGCTTATTCCATTGAATAGCAGGAGAATAACTGTACAGATTCTTTCCAAAAGATATTTTAGGTTTGTGAATTTGTAAGAGACACTAGTCAGAGCTCCTGAGGGATTGAGGGGGGGGGGGGTATAGAGGGAGACTAGTGAGGAGATGCTGGGGCAGGAGGAGGATTTGTTCAGAATAGAGTGGATGATGAGAAGATGAGTAAATAAGAGTTGGTTAGGAAACTTTGGCCAGCTGAGTGTCCTAAGAACATGACATTACTGCGATTTAGAAGGTGGATTAGCAGCAAATCTAGCATCTTTGCTGTAGGTAGTTTTGAGTTTGGAGAGTAGTGAAGAAGTTAGTTAGGATCTGTGAGCTATACAAGAGGTTGGAGAGAAGGTAAGCTTGGGCTAGTGAGATTCTGGAGTTGGTGGTTAGGAACTTTTTGTTTCTATATAGTAGGCCGAGCTTTTGGTGTATTTTCTTGATACAGTGAAGTACCTGGGGTTCAAATTTGAGATGGTAATCTTTGAATGCTCTCAGGAACTTTGTGTGGGTTTCAGCAATGATACTGTTAAGGGAAGAGATGGTAAAATAAGGATTTGTGGTGGTAGAGGGGTTTTGGGAAGAAGAGTAGAAGTTTTGTCTTTTTGGGGTTTTAAGTACGAGCTGGTTGTTAGCAAGCAAAGTTTCAGTGAGGCTGAAATATTTTTGTGGGTGAGCAGATCAGATGGGTTGTCAGCAGTGGAGGATTGTGGAGTGGTCTGCTTACTGTATGAGGGATAACTGGGGACAGGATTTGTGTAGTTGGTTAGTGAAGATATTAAAAAGAAGGGGGCCAAGAATTGAGCCTTGTAGGACACCCATTTTGATGGGGCAAAAGAGCAAAGAGCCATTTGACATGATTTCTGCCAGTCTGAGGGGCAGCTGTTAAACCAAGAGATACTTTCTGTGGAAAGTCTGAGTTGGGAAAGTCTGGAGAGGAGGATGGGGTGGGAGACAATGTCAAAGGCTTTGGAGAGATCTAAAAAAAAAGAGACAGGACACTAGTTTATCATCTCTGGCTAGTGAGATGGTGTTAGTAAAGGACTAAAAGCAGTAGTGGTGGTGTGGTAGGGGAGGAAGCCATGCTGGGTAGGAGTGATCAGGTTTTCTTGAGTGAGATAGGCCATGATTCGTTTGCGAACACAGTGTTCAAGAATTTTAGAGAGGAGATAAAGTATAGCAATAGGTCAATAATTACAGAGTTCTACGGAATTTCCGCCTTTGTGGATTGGTATGGTATGGAATTTTTTCCAGATAGTAGGGACATTGGATTCTCTGACTGAGCGATTTAGGAGTATTGAGACAAGATATGCTATAGATTTCGCAGGAGCCTTTAGGAAGAGAGATGGCAATTTATCAACTGATGGGGAACATGGTTTAAGTTTGAGAACATTTTTAATGCAGCTGGTAGGGACTGGGCTTAGGGAGTTTTGTAGTTGGGGGGTGGTGGGAGGTGAAGTATTGGTTGGGTTGGAAGTCTGCATGAGTTTACTGATGCTATCAATGAAGTATGAATTGAAAATGGATGCAGTTTCTTGGGCTGTGTTATTGAGGCAGGGGTTAGGAGCTGAGGCATTCCCTGGGTGGAGAATATGGATGAAAGTATTCCAAAAATGTTGGGGGTTTCTGGGTTAAGTAGTTTGGGGTGTGTGGTAGAAGTTCCATTTATCATTGTTAATGTGCATTTTGGGCACATTCTGGACTTCCCTATATTTTCCGTAGTTTGTGGGAGATTTGGTCTTATTCCAGAGTTTCTAGACAGAGTCTCTATTTTGGATAAGAGACCGAGTAGAGTTAGTGAGCCAGGGAGAACATAGAGACTTGACTAACTGTTTTGGGAGGGGCAAGAGAGTTCAGTGCGTTAAGGAAGATGGAGTTGAACTGTAGAACAGCTTCATCAAGAGGTAGGATTGAGAGGAATAACCAGTCTATAGCCGATAGAGAATTATTAAATGTCTCGGGGTCAAAGTTAGTTAGCCTTTCGGCATTCTTTAAATTTATCACGTGTAGAGAGGTGGGGGAGAATCCTGGGATGCGTATTGGGCAATGGTCGCTAATGGAGTCAGGTAGAGATTCAGGAGGGTGATAGAGGTTAGGATTACAGATAAGACAACCAGTCTATAGCCGATAGAGAATTATTAAATGTCTCGGGGTCAAAGTTAGTTAGCCTTTCGGCATTCTTTAAATTTATCACGTGTAGAGAGGTGGGGGAGAATCCTGGGATGCGTATTGGGTAATGGTCGCTAATGGAGTCAGGTAGAGATTCAGGAGGGTGATAGAGGTTAGGATTACAGATAAGAATCCAGTCAATGATAGAATGGATATTAGTGGGTTTACAAACGTGGGAGAACAGATAAGCTGGGAGTAGCCATATAAATTTATGCTGGTGGTAGGGGCGTTAGAGCAGTGGTTTAGCCAACTGATGTTAACATCACTAAGTATTATGGACTCATTAGGAATATTGTCAGTAGATGGCAACTACTGCTAGGGTTTTATGGTCAAGTTTGTAATTGGCAATAATGAGTGCCGCTGGGTGAAAGGGGAGAGGGTTGGTTGGGGGGGACAGGGTTAGGAGGTCTGAGTACATAATGACAATGTCTCCACCTTTTTTATGCATTCTGTCTAGGCGTAGAATGTTATATCCTGGGGGGAAAGTTCATTGTCAGTGTTATGTGGTTTGAGCCATATTTCACTATGTTGGGGGAGTACTGGGCTATCCAAGAGTGGGATTCAGTTATCTTATTAGGAGGGTGGCCTAATGGGTAAGGGGTTTGCCTTACAAACACAAGGTACAGGGTTTGAGTCTTACAAGGGATAATTGGCTAGGCTTAAAATGGCTCGCAAGGGCAGTTAGCCTAGTACTAATCTATGAACCTATGAACCTATTAAGGATGCTGGGGGTGTTGATAGAGTAAAATGAAATATGAATATGGTTAAGTGCATGTAGGGGAGTTTGTGAAGAAGTGGTAGGAGCTGATAGGTTTAAGTGTGGGCCGGGGTTGGGTTGAATGTCACTTGACAGTTGTAGGGTATTGCAACGGTGGAGAAGAAATGTTATAAATGGGTAGGGAGAAAGAAATGTTTGTTTGATTCTGTAATGTGGAGAGATCTTTGGAGACTATCTGATTTTGGGGAGAGTGAATTTCATTACTAGAAAAAGTGAGGGTGATATGGGAGAGAAGCAGTGGCTACAGAAATGTGTAATGTAGTGAGATGAGGTTGGTGTGCTGGGATGTTGGATTAGCCGAGTGTGATATGAAGTGAGGTTAGAAAGGAGTAGAAGAGAGGAAGGAACATATTGGAGGGTAAAGAGTATATGAGAGGGTGGTGACAGTGTGACTGAGGGAAGGTCTCTGGGAGTAGTATGTTTGGGGGTGGGGAGTAGTGAGTACAGGTGGGTGGTGTGAAGTATAATGTGTAGAGAGGTTGGATGGGTTTAGATGGGAGGGGTGGGGTCTACAATAGCTAAAAGAATGGCAAAAGTAATGTCAAAATTGATAGATATGGATCAATGTGGTTTTGGGGAGGGAAGGCAAACATTTGACAACATTAACAGAACATTGATGATCCAGAGGGAAGCAGAATGTAAGCAAATACTATTGTTGCTGGTGGGTCTTGTTGCAGAGAAAGCATTTGACAGAATAAGCTGGAATGTTATGAGCAGGGCAATGGAAGTATTTGCATTTCCTCAAAATTATAAGGTTGATTAGGATGATATAGGAGGGATCAGAGCGATCCCGGTGGGGTGCTCTCTGATTTCTGCTTAAGCAGAGGAACCAGGCAGGGGAGTCCTCCTTCCCCTTTGTTATATGCATTATATTTAGAACCACTGGCAAAGAAAATAAGGGACTCAGAATTTCAAAGCTATAATTGGTATGGCAGTCAAGAAAAGCTGGCTCTTGTTTGCAGATGATATCTTACACCTGACCAATCTAGAAATACATTACAGTGTTGTGGAACATTTTGAGACAGTTTCAAATCTTTTTAGGCTACATAATTAATGAAGCTAGAATAAAGGCAATAGCAGTAAATGTTGTACCCACACATGAATTGCTTTAGCAATATCCATATTTATGTGGACATGATAAAATGAAGTATTCCGGAGTACGGATTAAAAATGATTTTGGTGTGGCCGCTAAGGATATGTGGGAAGAGACTAAACAAAAGATAATACAAAAACTAAGAAAATGAAAGCGTTGTTATATGGACATGGACAGTAAGATACAAGCAGTTAAAATGTTTTTAGTCCCTTTAGTTTCAGTCTTATACACAGGTCAGACACACCTATCAACTAGGGGTGAAGCTGTGGTAGCAATTAAGAGATGAAGGATTTTATCTGGAAGGGGTAGATGGCAAGAGTCAAGTGAGATAAGCCGATTCTTCCTACAAAACAGGGCAGACTAGGATTACCCAAATTGAAGAGGTATTTTAGAGCTACACAGTTAAGGCTACTGTACATAGCACAAGCAGAAAACAATAATTCAAAGTGGAAAGGGATGATGATGAAATGGGAAAAGCTCAAGAAACAAGGAGAGACTGGGATTTTGGATGCAGAAGGAGAATAACAATAAATTGTACAGAATATTATATCCGTAAAGTAGCAGAAAATATCCTAAGGAAATGAGCCAACATGGGAATGGAGAAAAAGAGATTCAGCCGATAGGGATGACTGCAATTAGGGATACAGATAACAGGCAAGAGGGGGTTGGAATTTATTGCAGAAAACTGGCAAACGAACTAAGGTATTGGGAGCAAATAACTAGAGAGGGAAAGATGATAGAATGGAAAGATGCCAAGAATTTATTTGGACTGCAGGTTAGAGATTAACTTCCCTAACAAGAATTGATATCAGAGTACAGGCAAAGAGAAAGAAATAGGAGGGGGTCTTAAATGAAATACCGCCACTAGTAGAGTTTTTAGCAGAATGTAAAACTGGGAAGTAAATAGTGTGGGAAGAAATAGCCAGGGAATTGTTATGGCTAGGCTTGTATAGGCCCTAGGGCTGATAGCCTAGTACCAACCTATGAAGCTGCTGTTAAATAAGAAGTAATTAGTACAGCATATAAAATATAGCATGATAACTATAAAAATGAATAACAGGAAGTTAGAAAGGATTGGGAAGAGAGACTGGATACGCAATTCACAAAGAAACAATGGGGGGTATATGTATGTCTCCCAAATACACAACAAAATCTAGAAGATTTAGGATTTTTGCTTGGAAATGTTTACAGAGATATTTTTACACCCCATGTAAACTTCAGAGAATTTTTCCTCAGGTAGACAGCAAATGCTAGAGGTGTGACGGGGAAGAAAGAACAAATTGGGAACATAACTTCTGGGAGTGAGACGAGTTTGAAGACTAAGGATTCCCTGTGGGATGCAATGATGGAGATGCCAGGTAGGTGGACTGGTGTAACAAGGGAGACGACTTTTCTGAACTAGGATACAGAATCAGAACTGCCTAGACATGGTAAGGCCTTGCTGTGTCTAATTATGGTGGCTGCCAAAAAAGAAATTACTAGAAAATGGAAATCAAAATTTAAACCAACTACACTAAAAGTAGTGAATATAGTAACAGACAAAACAACTGAAACTGAGATCTTTAGAAAAGGGTTGGAGCAAACTAAATAGGAAAAATGGGATTGTGGGAACAATACAAACGGGAGGAATGCGGTTTAAAAGAAGGCAGGACTTGAATAAGCTATGTAATATTTGACTGAAAATTATTGGGTAGATTATAATTGGTATATAATGTTTGCAACTGGGAGTGTTTAAGTATGGTTTGTGATGTAAAATGCTAGCTACTAGGATTGTGTTGGTGTGGTTTTATTTCATTTATGTAAACTTAGGATTGCCTGTGTCGTAAGTGATGGTTTAATTAAGATGTTTCTTATGTTAAAAAAAAGGATAATAATTAAATAATTTAGTAATCTTGCTTAGAGTATATATATATATATATATATATATATATATATATATATATATATATATATATATATGGATCTACCTGAGTAGATCGAAACGTCAGAACAGCGACAAATCGCCAGAAGATCGACAAGGCAGAAGACCGACGGAGTATCGACAAGGCAGAAGACCGACGGAGGAAGACACCGACGCTGAGAACACTGAGATGGGGAAAGGATGTGTAAGTATGCAGTAGTGACGTCCGTTAGGGTGCGAGTAAGATAAGTGTGCGATGTTGGCGGTCTGTAGGGGTAGGGGTGGGATAAGTGAGTTAGGGTTAGGGTTAGGTAAAAGGTAAATGTGCGATGTTGGTGGTCTGTAGGGGTAGGGGTGGGATAAGTGAGTTAGGGTTAGGGCGCGGGTTAGGTAAGGGTGCAGTAGTGATATATTTTGGGTTAGAGGCGGGTTAAGTGAGTTAGGGTTAGGGCGCGGGTTAGGTGAGTGTGCGATAGTGACGGACCTTAGGGTTTCGGTTAGGGTTGTAGATAGTTGTGTATGTAAGGGTTAGTGTTGGTTTGTAAGGATTTTGGTGTGCTTGTGTTGTGTGTGTGGGTTTTGGATAGGGGATTTGTTTTGTTTGTTGTTGTGATGTGTTGAGTGTATGTGGTGTCGTGTTTGTGAACTGTCGATTATGTGGTGTCGGTGAAGTGCGTGTCGGTGTTATGAAGTTTCAATCTAGTCAGATAGATCCATATATATATATATATATATATATATATATATATATATATATATATATATATATAGCAATATATGTGAAGTATAATGTTTGTAGACATGAACTTGTTAATACAGTTCCAATACTTTTATATAAATGTAAATTTGTCTATGTTCATAGGTTGGTACTAGACTATCGGCACTAGGGCCTATGCAAGCCTAGCCATAACAATTCCCTGGCTATTTTTCCCACACAATTTACTTCCCTGGACCCCTGTCTAGCAGGGCAACTGACGTGAATTTCCTATCTCCCATCCAATCATCAAGATTCCTTTTGAAGAGGGCCAAGGAGGCGCTCTGCTTGACATGTATGGGCAGTCTATTCAGAGTATGGGGAGTCTCTGGGTCAGAAACCTATCCCTCCAGCATGTTTTGTTCATTGTGATGACAAGGTTTAGATCCCTGGAGCATGTGGCTCTGTGGGATTGGGATTTCTTTAAATGGAGCATGTCTAACAGCTCAGGGTTTGACATGGCCTTGTATGTTAAGCAGAGATCGCCTCTGAGTAGACGATATGCCACAGAGTATAGCTGGAGTTTTTTTAGATGGTCAGCATATGGCATCTGCTTTACGCCCGTGTTTCTTTTAGTGAGGTATTTCTGTGGCCTTTCCAGCTGTTGCAGATGTATTGTGAGGTACATATCAAATGGGGCATTATACTCTATAATGGGTCTAATGAGGGATGTGTACAGTGGGACAATGACCTCGTTTTTTCTGGATAAAAAGCCATTAGTGATGAGGTGTGCCACATAGAAGGATTTCCTGACTGTTGTGGCGATGTGGTTATCGAAAGTGAGACCACTGTCCACCTGTGTCCCTAAGTCTCTCTTCACAGTTTCGATGTTTAGTGTCCTGCCACCTATGTGGTAATTCATGGGTACATGTTTTTCCAAAGGGGATAACTATACATTTCTTGGCATTAAACTTGAGCCCATGGCTCTGGCACCATGCATCTGTTTCTGTAAGGCCATTTTGTAGAATATCCACATTATTTGGGGATTCAATAATGGCTCCCAGTTTGCAGTCATCTCCGAACTTTGTTAGCCAGAGTCCCTTAGTGTTGGCCTGTACTTCAGAGAAGTAGATGCCAAACAAGAGTGGTCCCAGGACTGAACCCTGAGGTACTCCACTTGTCGCTTGTCTGGAGCTGGATTTGGAGTCTGCTACTTTTACAGTCTGGGTTCTGTCAGTAAGCCAGTTGGCAACCCATCGAGTGACGTAGGGATTTATGCCCAGCTTAGTAAGTTTATCTATGATTCCAGAGTGGTGGATGGTGTCGAAGGCCTTGGCGAGGTCCAGATAGGCTGTGTGGACCACCTTACCCTCATCCACAGCTCTGGAGACTGATTCGAAGAAGTCAATCAGATTCAGGAGACAAGTCTGGCCCTTCACAAACCCAAACTGGGTGGGGTCCAGTGTTTGAAGGTTGCCAATGTCTTTGTTTATAAGTTCCATGATAATGCATTCCATGCCCTTGCAGATCAGGCTTGTCAGACTGATGGGATGGTAGTTCCCGGGATCCAAGGCAGATCCTCCCTTGTGCAGCGGGATAACTGTAGCTGTGCGCTACTCAATGGGCACGAAGCCTGAGGTGAGGCTATGATTAAACATGACACTTAGGTGAGGTGCCAGTTCATTTTGTAGTTCATGTAGTACACAGCCTGGGATGTCATCTGGTCCCATGGATGCTGTATTCTTAGCTTTGGAGAGTGTGGTTTCTACCTGTGTGGCCGTATCACAAGTGATAACTCAATAAAGCCATTTTTGTTTTTTTAGAGAGAGATTGTTAACGAAGCCGAAGCTCTGGAAACAGTATCAGCACAAATGAACACATCTTAAGACATTTTTAGAAACTTGAGACAGATCAGCCACAATTCAGTTTAAATAAAGCCTCCCTTCATGAGGGTGAGAAGCAGTAAATTATCTCATACTAGTGGCACATTTAAGCATAAAGTTCCACATACAGCCCTGGTAATTCAAAATCCTGAAGGGTAAGTAGAGGAAGAAAATAATCTCTTCCCTTCTCTCTCCAGAAGTTTACCATCGTTATCCCCAGAAACTGGTTTATGAGTGGTAAGGTACCTGTTCATATTAGGAACAGTAGAAGAGATGGTGGCAGGATCTGCCTTAAGATGAAAAAAAGAGATATTTGTTAATATGAGAAACTTTGTACAATCTGCCATTTTTTTGGTACGGGCAGCTGAGAGTCGGGGACATTGCAGGCAGCATTAAAAGCATCCTCCAAGGCTGGGAGAATAGGAGGAATGGGTGCAGTATCCGGGGCTTCGTTCTAATAAATCATAACATCTGTCCAATTCAGAGGGAACCTCTACCTGTTCCCAAGCAAACACAACCTTAAGTTTCAAGACAATCTCAGAAAAGGAGAAAGTCTCCATATCTTGAAAACGGGCTCACTGTCAAGAGTCAGAATCTTGGGCTATGGAACCCTAAGATGAAATAAAACCTGCCTCTGTCAACATTAGAACCCTTTGAAGACCAAGAAGAAGAAGTGATATCATCAAGAGTATGAGTTCGCTTTCTCCGGCCATCCTCTGGGGTGTTTCCAGCCCCTAAAATGAATGATATGGGCATGGTAGAACCAAACACTGGAACAGCAAAAGAGGATGTGTCTGGCCCCCGGTTCTTAGTGACCGGCAAGGCTACATGACAAGAATTCGAGGAAACCAGTTAGTGGTCTGAGGAACCAGCAATAGCCACTGCAATCACCTACCATCAGCTGAAGCTCTGAATGAGTTTGTGTAAAGGGTAAGGGCTCATGCTATAACTGCTTTTTATTTTTAGGTACGTTGGAGGAAGGAATCCATACTGTAGCTTGGGAAGAAGGCACATTACTGGTAAGTTGGGGTAGAAGGAGTCAGTCAGAAGCTAAGTTGTAATTTAGTACACCTAAGCAGCACACAACCCTTCTAAAAGTTAAAATACCCCCACAAAAAAAAGTCACAGAAGCAGAACACAATCTACTCCTGGTAAAAATCTGAATCTTGAAAATAACTGTTTAAAAATTAAACCAGTAGCTTGCCATGAAATAAGTACACTTTCTGAAAAGTAAAATTTGTAATCTCTGTTAATAGTGGTGAAAATAAGCCCTTGCAGATTAAACAGACACTTTGACAACTAGAAAGAAATTCCCTGGCAGTGAAATGTGGTATTCAAGGAATCTGACTGGTGCTCCTGAAAAGCCAGTATTCTTAAAGTGATATACCGCAACTGTGACAAAAGTAAGTAAAAAAATTAGAAAATACACTTCTGTTAAATAAAAAAATAGCATTGACAGGTTCTCCAAATGGGTACTATCTGTCTGACAGGAAGCTTTAGGCTGACTGCTGATTCCGTAGAGCTTAAGACATGCATCTGTATGAGCTTGCAAGAAAGTACTGGACTTTTAATCATTCCTGCTGTTTATACAGCTCCTTCAAAAAGGGCACAGCCTATAAGCAGCCAGAGTGGCAATTTGGGAAGGAATGAAAGTTTTTGGAAGCCGGCCAGCTGCTGTATCTTTAGCAGGATATGTCCCATAGGCTATTATACTAATGAGAATGATAAACAATACATCAGCTTTTTATTTCAATTCAAGTTGCTTA
>NC_056735.1:398637481-398644981 GCF_019279795.1 Protopterus annectens
GTAGTGTAATGATCTGTGTAAATCTGTAGTAGTGTAATGATCTGTGTAAATCTGAAGTAGTGTAATGATCTGTGTAAATCTGTAGTAATAGTATAATGATCTGTGGAAATCTGTAGTAGTGTAATGATCTGTGTAAATATGAAGTAGTGTAATGATCTGTGTAAATCTGTAGTAGTGTAATTATCTGTGTAAATCTGTAGTAGTGTAATGATCTGTGTAAATCTGTAGTAGTGTAATGATCTGTGTAAATCTGTAGTAGTGTAATGATCTGTGTAAATCTGAAGTAGTGTAATGATCTGTGTATCTCTGTAGTAAAAATCTGTAGTAGTGTAATGATCTGTGTAAATCTGTAGTAGTGTAATGATCTGTGTAAATCTGAAGTAGTGTAATGATCTGTGTAAATCTGTAGTAGTGTAATGATCTGTGTAAATCTAAAGTAGTGTAATGATCTGTGTAAATCTGTAGTAGTGTAATGATCTGTGTAAATCTGAAGTAGTGTAATTATCTGTGTAATAAATTAAATGGGAAGGGATGTATTGTTACCAACAGGTTGCAGTGCTAAGAAAATAAATTCAAAAATAAAAAAAGAGAGAGGCCCTCGTGACTAAACAAAGCACATTAATGACTTCTACATAGAAAAGAAGATATTTTTTTATATCCAGCCTGTTAATACAAAGGCAGGTTATTCATCTGTACTATTTGCATGCAGGTTTCAGGGGCAAGCCTTTGTTGCTACTTATTCAGCCTAGACTCTAGGGACAACTCTCCTACAAAACCTTTGATTATGTTGGCTTATCTATACCCTGTTTGCCCACTGGTACAGACCACACTGTATAAAGGATGTACTCTATGGTCAAAGCAGCAAATTTCTAGCACGGAACACAACACAAAGTACAGAAGCAACAAAATTCAGCAGACACCTAAAACAGGTGGCTGGGTTATCACACACAACCAGAAAATCAGTAATCATAAATCTCCGCTCAAAGGCAGAACAGCACCGCCTGATGCTAATTTAGGATTAGAAGTAACAGGGCTCCACTACCCTGACCAGCCTTGGTGTGAGGTGGGGGTATGGCAGGACAGCATTCATAGCACAGGATTTCAGCTTGCAGTGGTAATGGCCCGATTACTTGAGGGTCTCAAATGTGCACAGCTGAAACAGAATATAAAATGGTAAACAATATATTTTGCTAAATTTACAGTCTTGTTTCTATACCTCTGGCAGTCCAACTTTCATCTGCTTTAAGGTAAATTGTGGCTGTAAAACAGTTCAAAGATGATTATAAACTAATTCTTCAAAAGAAAGATTACTAATTTATGTTACAGTATTCAGTTGAAGGGCTGCTTCCCCCAGTGTCTGCAAAAGCAATGTTAAGAATTCTGCATGTGTAGCACAAACATACCAAGCTGTACACAAATAGAGAAAAAAAAAAGCAAGGAGAGGTGGAAAGGGTGAAATGAAACTTCGAGTGAGGAGGACAATCTTCAGCTCAAGAATATTAATGTGCAAACTGGCCTCTAACTGTGATCAGGCACCCTACACTGTCTGACACTGACAATTCCACTTCACACCAGGGCTCCGGCATGATGGAAACACAAAGCTCAAAACAAGGATGGTGATGTTAATCAACCTATGTAGCTGTGTATTTCAAGCTCTGGATATCTGTACTTAGTATGTCAGAGAGCGCTATATCTTGCGACCACTGCATCTTGACACTCCATTATGAAATTCCCATATGAAATATGGCATATGGAATGTGGCAAATGATAGCTGCCACTAGTCCCAGTGTTTTGAGACATAATGCTGCTGACCCTTAACCATGCTGAAAAACCTGGGAACTGATGAACTGGTGGAATCCTTTCCACAGCTAGGGTAACCTTTCATTATACAGTGTCCAATGTACAACCAGTAAGAGTGAAGGTGTGTGATCTCTGCATCTGTGATTCAGTTTTTACTATAATTCTTATGGACTGAACTGCAGTACAGACTCGCATTCTAACAACAGTTTACGAACATCGGCATGGTAGGAGCCAGTCTCCTAGGTAAGGACACACATTCAACCCTTGCAGCCTCTAGTTCTCTAAAAGCACAGCATGCATTTGGAAAAACAGCCTAGAGGCTAAGGTGAGACTGAACAGCAAAGCCTGAAACTGATACTCAGGGATGATGAAATCTCTGGGATGACATTCTTGATGGAAATTACCATGGACACACTGGTTCTGCCCTTACTGCTGATTCAGTTTGTGTCTCTGGCCACACTTGCACCACAAATAATGTGGACTCTTGTGTTTCTTTGAAAAGGTGCAATATGGAATCTTGAACTTGTCACAGTCAGCCATGAGAGTTTTTCCTTCCTTCTCACTGCACTCCAGTTTGTCTAACTCTGAAACTGAACATGGTAGTCTACTGAAAAAGACATTCAGAAAGGACACCTTAAAATGCAATGGAAAAGGTGTTAAGCTTCAACCAGATATGAAAGACAGTAATGTCTATAATGTCTATGCCTGCTCTTCCCTCTACACCAACCATGGCATTGTGCACAGAGTGAACAGTGAAGTTAGAAATGGTCAATAATGCCACAGCCTGAGAGGAGAGTTTTGAATCAACTCAACATCAGAGAGCTTTACCAATAACATGGACACAGTCTCCACAAGCTATTGCTGGGAGCTTAACATATGAGATAGTAAACTAAGCATCCTCAAAGAAAAGGCAGAGGACATGTACACTCACGTCACAAAGTACTTTAGTGCCCTGGATTCTTCATCTGGGAAGGTGCAAAATAAAAGGCTCTGAGGAGTGACACCTTTTTTAAGGTGCCACCACAACAATGACAAAATCAATGACTAGAGCATGAACCCAACAGCTTTAATACTTAGAAGACCCTGTCAGGTCTCAGGAAAGGCATCACAAGAAGATATTCTATCCATAACTCCCCAATGACAACAGCAGCCACCCTGTCTGCAGAGGAAACCACCAAAAAAGTGGGATCGGACCCTCTTGAATGATCTCCCTCTCTCTGGTTGGCTACCTAATCTTATACCCCTCTGGTAAGAAGATAATGGAAGGCAGAGTTGCAATTACAAAAAACTGTCCCAGGTCAACGGCGAGGCTTTTACAGTTGCTTGGGCAAGCCCACACAGAGTAAATTATAACATCAAAATAGCAGTTAATATCAAGAATCTGCTTTGTTTTGAGGATTCAACACAGAGAAGGTCAAACTGAACACTTAGTGCAGATGTTGACACCGTAGATGTTATTAACCCTCATGGGTCACCCAGACCACTGACATCAAGTGTTCACATGGAAATGACTGGCACTGAGATCTTTTTGACTGAAGGTTTGAAAGTCAAAGAATCTGACAATGTGAATGGTAACTATGGCATATGAATATACATCAAGCAGATCCCTCAACCTGACAAGGGGCTAAAGAAGTACTCAGTGTCAATGGTACAGATGCCAGCATAGTGGACATTAATGGAACATTGATCATACAGTCTCAACCACATGCAGTTCGACATGCTGAAACTCTGATGACTACAGGCTGCTCAGTGGCCTCAATGGAATCAGTGCCAAAACCAGGGCTGATGAGGAGAGTTGAGACTAGACGGGAGCAAGAAGACCATTCTGTACCACTGTCTGCAGAACAAACTTGATCATCTTCCTATAAACAGATCTCCATGGTGACAGAGCAATCATAAGAGAAAAAACAGACCTGAATGACCTGGCAGATGAGGGGGGGGGGTGGTTAGAATGGGGCAGATTTGTCCAGCTCTGCATATGAAACTGTGGGTATATTTTTCTGTCTTGAAAGCCAAGGTCGACAGCTCTCCACTACATTCAAAACTAGTTTTGAAACACCAGACTCACTAGGTATCACTTATGTTTTGTCCATTTGTAAGGGATTGGGAAAGATTCATTACAGGAGTGAGTGTGTGTTTGTCTGAGCTGTCCCTCTTTTTTTTGTTTTTTTTTTTTTAATTCCTTTTTTCTCAAATCTATTGAAGAATCCCCTTAGACTCATAGGATGAAGTCTGCTCAACAGGGATTAATTTCTCCTTAGACCTTTAACCTTTTTTCACATTAACTTGTTTCTCCTGTCTATTACAATGCATTTATCAAACACTTGCATATATCACAATAAGTTTGTAAATGTTGGGGGCTCAAACACACCACAAACAAAGCATATATTTACTAGGAGATATTGCGGGTACAGGACTCCTTCTTAATACCCGCTTGATTTGACTCCACAGCGTAATGTGTAATTAAATTCCTACATCATGTAACAAATCACAAAAACTAAACCATAGTTCTCAAGCCTCAAGTACAAGAACTCTTGACAAAGCAAAAAATAATGGGGGGACAAATGTTGAAAATTAGGCAGATTTTAATTATAGATATTATAAATTTAGAAAATTGCTAGAGCAAAAAGTCTTGTGTTGGTATGCATTTTCTGAAACATGACATTTAGGGACTTCAATCCTCAGCGATTTGTCAGAAAACTACAAATTTTATGAGTAACAGTCCAAAAATATGATGCAAAAATCTTGATATTCTGTGAAAATCTGCACAGTTGAGAGTTATGAAGTAAACATCTCACTATATAACACAACCAAGCTCAAAACTGTTATATAAAAAAATAAGACCACAATAAATCAGTTCAAAACTTTTCCCACCGTTAATGTGACGTATAATCTGTACAATTCCATTGAAAAAACAACAAAACTGTTAGGGGAAAAATATATAAATAATAAAAAATGTACAATAAGCTGGTTGCATGTGTGCGCACACCCTTAAACTAATACTTTGTTGAGGCACCTTTTGGTTTAAATTATAGCATTCAGTCTTCTTGGGTACACAACTGCCAACAATTAAAGAGACTATGATTAACTGCCAACAATTAAAGAGACTATGATTAACCCCATATAAAGTTCAGCTGCCCGAGTAGGATTTTCCTGACATTTCAGTTGCCGGCTACAGCAAAAGCCATGGTTTGCAGAGAGCTTACAAAGCATCACAGGGATCTCATTGTTGAGATAAAAGCAATGCATGGTATTAGAACAGACCAGGATCTATTATGCACTATTGGAGATAAACTACAATACAGGTGGAAAGACTTAGAAGATAAATATAAGGGAAAAAACACAAAATAAACAAATTATTGATGACCCAAAAAAAGTTTTATAGAGAACTGGGAAATAAGGTAAAAGGAATAGATAGACCACCAAATGAAAAACACAAAATAAACAAAATTATTGATGACCCCAAAAAAAAAAGTTTTATAGAGGACTGGGAAATAAGGTAAAAGGAATAGATAGACCACCAAAATGAGAGGAAGTCGATACATTTTGGAGAAGTATCTATGAAGATCCTGTGGAACATAAAGATGCTAAACGGATAGAAGTAAAAGAGAGAATAAGAAGTTTAAAGGTGCAGAATATGAAATGGGATGAAATAACAACTAGAGAGATTAGAGATTGAAATAAAGTTGAGAAAAGCCTCTAACTGGAAAACCCCACGCCCAGATGCAGTACCTAACTTTTGGCTTAAAGTATTAACTTCTTTGCATGATGATTTAGCCACGAGTAAGAACTATTTACATATGCACCCCAAACACACATCGCACTGGTTAACAACAGGAAAAATAATGCTCTTACTTAAGAGTGAACCTGCAAGCTACCCTAAAAATTATAGGCCAATAACTTGTCTTCCAACATACAAACTATACACGGGAATTGACGCTGACAGAGTTTATAGTCATTTAGAAGAAAACTCAATTATGGCAGTAGAACAAAAGGGCAATAAAAGAAAGTCATATGGAACAAAGGACCATTTGTTGTTAAAGTTATAGTGGAGAATTGTAAGAAGGGGAAGAACCTAAGTATGGCATGGACTGACTACAAAAAGGCATCTGATAGTATCCCACATTCATGGATTAAAAGAGTGCTTAAAAATGTATAAGATACACCTTACACTGATTGATTACATTACAGTAACCATGAAACAGTGGCAGACCACTTTGCAATTAAGCCATGATAAAGGACAGATTATTATCCCACGGATAAAAATTCAAAGGGGGATATTCCAGGGTGACTGTCTGTCACCCTTGTTATTCTGCCTTGCCATTACCCATTAAGCTGCTTACTTAACAGCCTAGGCTATGGCTACAATTTGGCTTCTAGAAAACAACAAAGTCTAATGACTTATCTTCTCTTTGTTGATGATTTACAATTGTATAGCTCATCAGATGAGAACTGAAAGCACAGCTGCAGGTTGTCAAAACTTTTTCAGATGATATTGGAATGTCATTTGGTCTTGATAAATGTGCAAAAGCAACCTTTAAAAAAGGAAAATTGCAGCACCAGGAAAACATCAGTTTGGGACAAGAATGTGATATAAAAGAACTTGAGCAAGAGGGGATGCATAAATACTTGGGAATTGATGAAGGATCAGCAATAAAACATGAACAAATGTGAATAAGGCTTAGTAAGGAGTACTTTAGAAGACTTAAATTAATCCTGAAAACAGCACTGACACCTAGGAACAAGATCCAAGCTATAAATCAATTTGCTCTTCCTGTCCTAACTTATAGTTTTGGAGTGGAGTGATTGACTGGCTCTAAAAAGTGTTGGACAGACTGGATATCAAAACAAGAAGGATGTTTCATGCTCACCAAATGATTTATAAAAATCAGTGTATACCAAGATTATATATTCCCTGTTCTGAAAGAGGGATGGGCCTCCTTGAAATTGATTACATGTATAGATCTGAAATCGTGGGACTCGACACATATCTATTGACCTCACAAGATCCAAATGTGGTGAAAGTTTTGAAACATGAGGAGAATAAATCTAAGATGACATCTCTGCTTAATTTAGCAGAAGCATATCGACGTCAAGCAGGAATGGAAATCAAACCAGAAGTGGATAAAAACCAGGCAGCAACTGAATGTACTAAAAAAGAAAAGAAAGAATATAAGGTGAAGGATCAGATGAGAAGGCAAGAAATGTGGAAAAAAAATAAATATAGTTGCAAGTATAAAAAACTTCTGGAAGAGCCTCATGTTGATCAAGAACAAACGCAGGAATGGTTAATGAGAGGTGAATTTACATGAAGAAATGAAAGGTTAATACTGGCAGCGTACACACTGGTTTACTAAGTCCATTGAACATGTGGGAGAAACAGACATATGTAGGTTTTGTGGAACCGAGCTGGAAACAGTTACACACCTTATTGCTGGTTGCGATGCTCTAATGGCAAAGGGACTGTATACTGAAAGGCATAATAATGTGGAGAGATTGTTACACTGGCGATTGTGCAAACATTATGGTATCGAAGTGGCTGAAAAACATTGGAAACATGAGCCACAGAGAATCACAGAAAATTAAGTTTACATCACATGGGATCACCCAATACCAGCAGTCGAAAAGACAGATGCTAGAAAACTGTACATAGTGATTCAAGAAAAGAAGACAAAAAGTAGCATTGATCATTGAAACTGC
>NC_056735.1:398990922-399013422 GCF_019279795.1 Protopterus annectens
TTTCACAAATGTGCTTGATGCTTTGTAATCCCACAGTTGTCTGTTAATTTCCGAGCTGCATATATTCTTCCTGATCTCCATCTCCTAACTCCAGCCTCTGATTCATTCCCATTATACTTTTGGTTTTTCTAGTCAACTCCTGTGTTTTTTTCTGTCTCTGTTTGGCATTTTCCTTTTGAACACTGGGAAAGGTTTCACTGGCAGAGTCTCTCTATAAGCTTTATTATCATAAGAATAAGAAGCAGAATCCCCTTCTGTTTGATAGCACACTTTTTGTTGGACATACTTTTGTATTTCCTCCTAAGATGTTCTGTATCAAAAAATGACTTTGATCCTCCAGAAAAAAAATATTCTGAAGATAGCTGAATACAGCAGCTTGAATCTCACACCTGCTTCTCAACATTCTCGGATTGCTGGAATAAATGTACTTCTCTCTGACGTAGTGTACAGTGAGTAATCATTTTCCACAAACACTCTACTGTTTCCATCTATTAATACTCGGTCAAAATCAACTCTTTCTCCTGGTCAGATTGCATCTTTACTATTATAAGTCTTGGCTGCTTTCTTATGGCCATGTCTGAAGCATGCACAAAACATGCCCTTTCAATTAGCAGCCCATGCTGTGGAATACCATCCAATTGCTTATTCGTGCTTTTCATAAAATTAATACAGACTGTTCCTTTCAGTTTCTCTGGTACAGCAGAAACTCTCAGGTTTTCCCTATGTGCCCTATCCTCCAATTCTACTAGTTTTTGAAACATCTCTTCTTGAGCAGTCTCATACTCAGCCAGATTTTCTTCATTTTGACCTCTGATTTTTGCAGTTTTATCAGCTCATCTGAATATCTTTTTAAAACTTCTTCCATTTTTCAACCTTTTGTTATTTGAGTTGGTATACTCCTTCAGTGTTTTGAGTTATTATAATCAGCTCTGAGCACATTTGACTTATTTTTCCACTAGATTACTGGAAGGCGTGTCTTACACCAAGGATGGAGGTTGAACTCCTTTTTTCTGAACAGTTGCAAGAGTCTTCCTAGCTAGTGTTTTTTCCTCAGCTTTTGTGGTTGTTTTTCATTCAGGTTCTCTAAATTTCTGTTTTGCTGGCATCCAGGCAAAACACTTACTAGACAGCTACTGAAATTTAGCCAAAAAGGGTTTACTATCAAAATGATGAAAGGAGATGCTCCACAGATGGAAAACCAAAAGACAGATGTTCAATTTTCCACGTTGCTGAACATCTCCATGCTTGAAAGTTCATATCAGTGAATGCACAGTGCATTCATTGATATGAACTCAAAGTACTGCACAGAGATCGCTGTACAGTATAGTTTGGGAAATTCATCCCTTTCCTCACTGTAGTGCAATCTCGGAGTTGGAATATATAGTTAGCAGGGGGGTGTGGGGATGCACAGGGGCTTGCCCCCCTGCAAAAACGTGATGTGAGGTATAGGAGTTTCATTTACCTGAGCTCCTATATGGACATCTCGTGATCTGTTTGGCAACAATGTCGAATCTGCCGAATTTATTCAGCAGATTCGACATTGTGCCATGTTATATATTTTAAAATTTTTTTTTCGGTGTTCCAAATGGGATTTATTTTTCCATTTGACATTTTGATAGTAAACCGCCAAAAAACAAATTCACTGACTCTGTTTTCTGTTTTTAAAGTGAGACAGCTAAAATTAAGCTGTTAGTGTGCAGCCATCACTAAAGTCACTTATTGCAAATATTATCCCACTGCATGATTAAATGTGTCAAAGCATAGCTCTGATTTTTATCTGTTTTCTAATGATGTATAATTCTGATGATGGATGAGATGTTAAACTGAGGTCCTGAGGTACGAGTTGATGGTACCTGAGGTGAATGTAAAAGATCCCACAACACTTATTCAAAAGAGTATGAGGAGTTCCTCAGTGCCCCGGCCAAATTTCCTCTAGTCAGTCTCAGTGCCCTGGCCAAATTTCCTCTAGGCAGTCTCAGTGCCCTGGCCAAATTTCCTCTAGTCAGTATAAATTCTATCTCAGGTCTCTCTTGAAAAGAGGCTATTGGCCTAGTGGGACTAACCTGGTCACAAGGTGTAAATGAAATAAAGAAAATAAATAAATACTCAACAGTTTATGTTTATAAGTTTTGGTTGAGAAGGGGCTGTGTGCAAGTTTGCTATTTCATATAAATAGCCATACTTAAAAGCTTCTGGTATTCTAGTCAGTCACTATTTTGCTACTAGCCTCTTCTCCTTAGTGCTCATTACCATCTTTAATTAATAGCATGACTGGATTTGAGTTTTAAATAACTTTATTTGTAGATGAGTATGAGCTAATAATCTAGGCAGCCTTAATGACATTAAAAATGTTCCTGGATGCATTTGCTTTGAAGAAAGCAGTGTAAATTTCCATGGCTGAAACTCTTTATATAGCGATTGCCCCAGGGATTCAAAAATCAAAACATTTGTTGGATTAGGTAAGGAAAATACTTATCTTGAATGATGAGCTAAAAAAATGAAACAACTAGAAATGCATGTTTAGGATGCAGAATTTGTAAAACCATGGCCTTTAAAAAGTAAGGCAAATCTCCTGACCTTTAAAAGACCTTCAAAACATAGTTCTCCTTGACTTACTGGTACATAATTGTGTAGTACACAGGTATGAATCATTTGATGTAATCCCCTGCATTCCTCAATATCAAATGAATAGCAGGCTGTTTTAGTTTGCCCTACTCTGTTGTGAAACCCTGCTCAACTTCAGTACAAAATGTACACTCCCAGTATTATCTTATGATGCTTTTAAATGCTGCAGTTGGACTAAGTAGTAAGTGCTTATAGCCATCTCTGCTAGTTTTATGTTTTTGGATATTGGGACTGTAATTCTTTCAGTGTACAGAGCATCTTCCTCTTTTCTGTGTTCTGATAAGTTTTTGAATAATATAAGGAATTTATAGCACCAGTGACCTCAGTAGGCACATTAGCAGAAATGAATGAGACAACAGCTTCTCCAGTGTGGCCTAATCATCTAGGATATCATGTCTGCAATAAAGACAAACTTTATTTTGTGATAAGACATGCCAGTGAAATACATATTAATTTAGTGTCTCAACAGGCACCATACTCACTTTTGATGCTGGGAGGTTCAAAGGCGGGGGTACTATTCTCATGTCAAGTGCTTGATTCATATTCTAGAACTAACACTACAGTGCAGCATAAGGGGGTGATGCACTCCTAAGGTTCGATCCTCTGGAGGAGACATTAAATTAAAGGTCCCCTCTGCCTGTGCGGGTTGTAGCTCTGGTGGATTTTAACAATTCCATGGCATATCGCAGAATGGCTATAAGACTTTACTATATATTAGCAATATAAGCACTCATCGCAATCAAATGACAATTAATGAGATTAATAAATGTTATTCTCATAGCCTGACAACAGAAACCAGAAACAAAAAGAAAACAATAAAAACATACAGTCACTATCCAAATCCTTGAAATTTAAAAAGAAAAAAAATACATAAGTTAGAAAAGTTAATTATAAAGCATTCTGTTCACCCCCCCCCATTCTTTTGCTACATGATCCATCTGCCAGTGACTGTTATGAAGAATCTTTACATTATTGCCCAGCTTTTTCACCAGTTCCCTCTGTATGCCACATTCCTTGTGGTAGCATATATTCCAAGAAAATATGTTAACCATTCCTCCATTGAATGCCCTCATATATGACACATACATTCACTGACTGTTTATATTTCATCTCTCCATTCGCTGATAATTTCTCCAAGGAAAATCATCATAAAAATCCTCCACTGCAACTCAGAGTTAAACATTTTCTGCCAGCTAATCACTGTTTGCCATACTTCAAAAGTGATTCCTTACAACCATCCACTAAAAGTAGTGATACATAACCACCTCATACCTTTGCCTCTTACACATCCCTACCCTTGCAATATTAATTTCCAAGCAAAAATATTTTGATCTTTTTGCTCTAGTCAAAAATAACATACCACTGCCATCTCTAGTATCCAGGCTAAATTTCCTTTAGGTGGTATGAAAACCACCTTCGGGCTCACCTGAAAACAGGTTATTCCTAGTGGGAGTAACCTAGTCAACAAAATGTGAATAAATAAAATGACATTGTGTGGATGAAGAAGACACATCATTGTTCATGTCCACATACTTCACTGGCACAGAGCAAGCAGATTGTGTGAACCTTCCTTTTGAGTATACTAAGCGAAATGTACTGACTTGTTCTTATTTTCATTAGTGACAAATAACAGTGAATAGTTTTCATACTGAAGAATTTTTTTTGTAGATGGTGGACAGACTTTTAAATATGTTTTTTTCATTTGGTAACTGTCTTAAGAGGTTTTCATGAATTTTTTTACATCAGGTGTTTTGAATATCAGAACTTGAGCATTTGGGAAAAGAAACTTAAGGCCCAGTACTTTTTGGCCTTGTAAATTGACAGAATGTAACAAAATAAAGTAATTTTATTATCTCCACATGTGATGAAGTAAAATAGTTTGAAATTCAAGCCTAGCAGAAACAAAATTACACTTTTACTTATTTGCTTAAGAATACAAAAGTTAAAACTAACAGTCCTGCACTTATTTTTTTTTTGTGTATGCATTTGTAAATGTTCTAGATCATATTAAATGTCCACCAAACAACTCCATTTTCTTTAATGACAACTGCGGTATTACATGGCTAACACTAGACAATCTGAACACGTGTGTAGCATATAAGTGATACTTTCCATTTTATTAATCTATCATCAATATGAGTGGTAGGACAGCAGTGAAGATGCGGACATTTCACTAGTGCACCAAGACTGATGGTAAAAGCTTGTAGCAGGGGATATTAGGATACATAAATACAAATATTTTTCTCATCCAAACAAATGTCCAGTGAAGAAGCAGACCAGCAAAAACAAACAAATACAAAGAAAACCGCTGGTGCTAGTGAACCCAGTTCCAAAAAGGAAACCACCACTGGGTACCATCCACGCAGAAACCTTTATTTAAGCTTATAATACATACTATTAGCTTTTTGTCTTCTGGCAATAGACTTCTTCAGAATACAAAAAAGCAATAATAATAAATAAAAGTGTATCATAAATTAGTAAATAATAAAATAACCAGTTAAATTTTATTAGCCCTCTGCTTTAATTCTGGAACAAGGGACAGGCTATCATTGATCCCTGGGGTGTGTGTAGCATCTAATCTTATCTGCCAGGTCAGGATGTTCTGCCCTAGACATTCGCTCATCATGGAAATGAAATTGGGGGAATATAGGTGAGGGTTGTATTTTCCTAAAGGCATTTTAATCAGTTTTACTTAACATGACACCAATTTTGTGTCCATGAGGCCCAAGCATTATCCCTAAATTTGAGGAGAATTTTCAGTTCAGTGGTTTGGCAATGTTTTATATTAATGATGAGTCTAAAAGTAGTTTGGCAGTCTCTTGGACTGGTGGGGTGGATTGTTAGGAGGTTACTAGTCACTGAATGAGAGATGAACAGATAAACACAGATATATTGATGATGGTAGGTAGTTAGTGATTAGCAGATCCAGAAGGAAGTAAGTGGAGGGTTGAAGATTTGAGATTAATGTGTGATTAAAAGTTACGTAGGCTGATGTTGGCTATGTTATTTCTCAGAGGACTATGGAGTAGTTTAGGTTAAAATAGAATAACAATAGTTAAGAGGCTGCAGCAGCAAGATAAGAGACTGCTATTAGAAGGTGACTGTTCTTCTAGGAGGGACATTTTAGAAGGATCCAGCTGGGTATAGTATCAGATGAGACATTTGCTTGGACAGTAATATTTGGTTTAAGGTTGTTTTTATAAAGATTGAGAGTGTCCCCCACCTTCTCTACTGCCAGGTCTTTTGTCTTGGAGTTGTTTGTAGGAGGGAAGTAAATGCTGAAAAATTAGGATTGTTTTGTTTAAGCCATGTTTCAGTAACAGCTGTGATTCCAGGTGAGTGGGTTGTAAGGAAAGCATTTATCTGGTTAAGTTTATTAGAGATGTTTTGAGCATTAATTAATGCACAGGAAAGGGTGGAGGAGTTGGGAAAAGTTGTGGGTATTATGTAGTGGGAAGGACCTGGAATGGATTTAATGTTGGCTTTGAGGAGAAGTATGAGCAAGATGGGAGGTGTTTAGGAAGTGTGAGGTGGGGATGCTGGGGTTTGGTAGGTTTAGAAGGAGATGAGGTAAAGGAGTGTGAAGCTGGTGTTCTGAGTGGTAGGTGAAGAATGGAGAGTATAAATGAGTGGGGTAGGTCTTGGGGTTCAAATGAGTGATTGTGGGTCTTTGTGGTAGGTAAGTAAAGAGCAGGTTGAGAGATGGAAGAACAGGCATGGTTACTGATGATATAGTGTATTGGGTTAAAGGAATGAGAAGTAAGATTTTGAGGTGGAGAAGCATTGTGGAAGGTAGGGTGGAAAACCAGTTCTGCAAGTAAGTGATAGGAGTCTCTGATGATGGGAAAGGACTGGAGAATGCATATGGGAAGGTAACATGGTTGAGAATGATGAGCTGTTTATTACTGGATTTAAGTATGGATGGTGATGTAAGTGTATGGAAGTTGAGGGTGGGAATACATGACATTAAGGTGGTTGAGGAAGTAGGATTCAGGTTTAGTGAAGTTGTGTGTACATTTAACAGGTGGTCAAAAGTGGGTGGGAGGAGGGTGGAGACGGTGATCTATAAAATGAAGACCCCAAAGGGCGGCTGGGGAAAGAATTGGGACACACCTTCCCCTAGCTGGAATCAATCTAAGAATGCATACAAGGTGGATGCAGGGGATATAGTGGTCATACAGCCCAATCACAGTAGTGTTCAGACAAAAAAAAAAAAAAAAGAAAAAAATAAACAAATAAGCAAAGGGAATGGGGGATGAGAACAACTAACTAAAGCTAAGCCCCCTTAATTGCTAAAGCTATGGTTGTTCACCTTCAAGTTCGGAAACAAGTGTACAAGGTGAGCTTCAGATTAAACAAGCTAATGAGACTGAGTCACCTGGCAGACACTTGAGTAAATGCAGCCTATTTCCCTGGGTAAGGAGAATGCGCTGTTAAATGTCTCTCTTTCAAGATGAGAGGTAAGGAAGTTACAGAGGTGTTTAGGAAGTTTGAGGTAGGAATGTTGGTGTTTGGTAGGCTTGGAGGAGATGAGGTAAAGGGATTGAAAAAGCTGGAGGTGTGAGTAAGTGATAGGTGGAGAATGGAGTGCATAAGTGAGTGGGTATGTCTTGGAGTTTAAGTGAGTGATTGTGGGGCTTTATGGTGATGTATAAACTGAAGAGTCCAGGGGGCTGGCTGGGGAATTGGGAGGTGGGAGGAAAAAGAATTGGGACACATCTACCCCTAGCTGGAATAAATCTATGAAGGTGTGCAAGGTGGGTGCAGGGAGTATAGTGGTCTCATAGCCCAAGCAGATTAGTGTTCAGAAAAAAATAAAAAAGTAAAGAAAGAAAAAAGTGGAAAAGAAATTGGGGTGAGAAAAACTAACTAAAGCTAATCCCCTTTAATTGTTAAAGGTATGGGTGCTCACCTTCAAGATCAGAAACAAGCGTACAAGTTGAGCTTCAGATTAAACAAGTTAGGGAGACTAAGTTACCTGGCAGGCACTTGAGTAAATGCAACCTGTTTCTCTGGTTAAGGAGAATGTGCTATCAAAATGCACTCTGCCAAGATGAGCGGTAAGAATGCTTTGAGCCTTTATAGCCTACAGTGTTTGAGTAATAAATCTGAACAGGAGAACACATGCCTTGACAGACTTGTCCACTAGAGAGCAGAAACTGCTTTTACTTTCTTTCAGTTAAAGCTAGACAGGGGTCCAGGAAAGTAAAGAATGTGGGAAGAAATAGCCAGGGAATTGTTATGGCTGATAGCCTAGTACCAACCTATGAACCTATGAACCTATGAAGAATAGCAGGTACAGTGACCAACCAATGATTCCCTCCGTGCATTTGGTAAGTAATACCAGAAAAAAAATGTTTGTAAGAAAGTTAGAGATATGAATTAGTGAGAGATGGTGTTATAAAATAATTTGATGATGTATCACTTTAGAAAGGTAGAGAGACTTAGAAGATAGGAGGAGAGAAGACAGGAGAAAGAATCTAATCATGTTATAGAAAGTACAAAGGTCAGTGAATCCTTCTCAGAGAAAATAACACTTTCCATTCACAGAAAGCTCAGTATTAGATGCAGTATTTGAAATATTTGTCATTTTAGATGGTGACAAGAAGTAATCTACGCATCCTATTTTATATACAACAAAGTTGCTGCGAACTTTAGAAAAATCTGGAACTATCATTACCTAACTAAACACAAGCAACAGCCAGTAAAAAACATGACTTAGCAAAAAATGAAATGAATGGCAGAGCTTAAGTACTCAGCACAAACTAGTTAATACCCTGAGACCACTATTAAACAAACTGACCTAGCAATCAGATAAAATTCACAGAAATAAACATGCTTACATACGCTCTTAGAAAAACAATGAAAATAGAGAAACAATTGTTCATAAGACAATACATCAGTTACAATTATTTAAAGTAGGTAGGTTAACGAGTTAAGAAAATATATGTCATAATATAAAAAAATTAAGAAAAACTAAAATGTTCATACAGCTCTGCAGAGTGCAATGTAAAGTGAAGGGAGCCTTTTGTTCTATGACCTAGCAGCGAGGGGGGGGGGGGGCAGAGTAATGGAAGACTATGCTGCAAAACTTTACTGAAATAAGTTATCAGTTTCAAGAGATGATAGAATGATAATAATAAGAAACAACAGCTGGCCATTATATCAGAAAAGCAGATGACTTTTTATTTCTCTGAGAATGTAATGCAAAACTTACAGGAAGCTGAAAGCCTTTTTAACCATCTTTTAAAATTCATACGCTTTAAAAATGATTTGTTGCTAAAAGGGAAGTATTATACCAAAATAGATTACTAAACTGCATGTCGTGCTATCAGTTTGAAAGAATACTTAGCTAACAGTCTGAGCCTTTGACCTTTTATTAGAAATTTTAACAGGTTGGACTTAATATTATCTCAGATTAAACAATTGCAGGCTTATTACGCATATGCCACTTAATTTTAATTGGATACTCATTTTTTTCCAAGAAATTATAACATTTTTTCATAATTTTCTTGCATCAGATGTTTCTAAGTTTTGTACAGTTTTCTCATTGTCTGGGATGTTAACAGTTTAATAATTCCTAATGAACATCACAATATTGACAACAATTTTAACTTAATGAATGTATGTTAATGTTAAAGGTAAAAAATACATATTAAGTATAAAACAACATGTGATGGTACATCTGGGTTGCAGCTTTTAATAACTGAATCTATGTCTAAGAGAAATTACTGAGTACATACCTAAGCAGATATAGTTATTACAAAAAAACAAGAAACTGACAGGGCCCATAATTCATAGTTCTGATATACTTAGCTGTACAATGCAAATCACAATAACAGTTATATATACATGATCTCAGTCATATAACTTTATATAAAAGACACATTAGCATTAGGTGATAATATGACAATTGAGTTTGTAGAGCACATCCTTTATCATTTTGTATTATGAACCCACTTGGCAGCATTAGCCATTTAGTTTTATACATGAATTAGAATAGACACATAAAAAACAGCAGGTGTCACTGCACATTCTCTAGGTCTAATAGTCCTTGGTCTTGGAACTTGTAGTATCAAATTATGCATCCCAAAACAACACTACTATTACACAGTAACATCAAAAAGTCTGATAAATAAGCACTCACATATACCCTAAAATCATATAACTGGTGCACATTGAAATACCTATTAGATGATATTGCAGATGTAATCAGATCCTTCTCAATATACTCAAAAAATGGCCTCCATAAGTAAAAAAAGAGTAAAAAGTAAATCCTGACCCATGACTAACACAAACAACTAAAAGAATAATCCATAGAAAAAGATAAAAGTCTGAAAATTGTGCCTGATACAGAAAAGACAACAGAGTCACGAGACATTCAGGCAACACCATAACCTTACTAAATGTAGTCACCACGGACAGAAAAAAACTACCACCTTATACTTCAAAACTAACAAAACAAATCCAAAGCTTTTTGGGTTTCCGTGAATAAGGTGCTACATCCTAGCAGAGTCAGTCAACCAACCCCCACCCACAACCATTCCCCAGAAGCTATTGCCATCAGTTTCAATACTTATCATCCAAATTGTTACCAAACTGTTTACAACCAAAGCAATACTAACTCTCCAAGCTATCAGCACACTACCACCCATAAATAATTCTTGCACTCTAAAACCAATCTGCATCCACAATCAAAACCCACCACCCTACTAGCCATATATAACCTCAAAGATGAGTGCCTTAAAACTTCTGCTGATATAGCAGCCTACCTATAGCCTATAGCAGCCTACTTAGCCTATCCATATTAATCAACAGATCAATTCAATAAAACTATGTTTTAACTATCTGAAAAAAAATCTTGCATCTTCTCCTTACACAAAAGAAGATGCTCAGAAAAACAATAAACCTGCAGGCCAAATGTTATCCCTACTTTCCTCTCAAAAATCTTAGAAGAATGCATTCACACACAACTGCTCCAACACTTCAAAGATAACAATATCTTCTCTCTTACCCAATATGGATTTAAACCAAATCACAGCACAGCAACTGTCTTCTTGGACTTTGTCAATACCATCAATCTTAATCGAAAATAATGGTTTCATCACTATTCTTGGATCTATCAAAGGCTTTTGACACTGTCTCACATGACAAACTGCTCCAAAAACTACAGTGTATAGACTTCTTTCTCATTCCAGCCTCCAGCTTCTAATGGTTCAACAGCTAGTTAATCAACAGACGCCAGCCTTTAAAATGTCAATCAGCTCTACTATTTGCCTTTTTTCCAGTCACTCTTGGAGTACCTCAGGGATCAACCATACGCTCCGCAAGGATGGCATGCAGGGTCAAGCCAACAATGTAAACCACCACCAGCCAGCAAAAAGCTATAGAGTGACTTTTCAGTAATGAAGAAATATTATTTATTTATTTATAATTCCTTCAGTGGTTATGGTGGCTTTTCAAGCCAAAACAATAAAGTACCTCAGGGATGACAGTATGACGTGTAAATGACCTCTACAAAGCCTCCATGCATTCATCCCTCATTCAGTAACAGATGTTTCTGCTTTCATCTTTGTAATTGACTGTCTAAACATCAAAAAAGTACCAGATATTGCTTTTCTTGCACCAAAGCTTAGCTAGATAGCTCTCCAACTTCTACTAGATCCTATAAAAATGCTTCTCTTTACCCCTAACTCTCACTTGGACATCATTCTGGATTTGAACATCAATACCTCAAAAAAACTTGCAAAATCAAAGGGTTATACATACTCTGCAAAGCTGCTAGGTGTTACTATAGGTGAAAACCTAAAATATGATCTGCATATACAAGAAGTGATCCAAAAGACACATCAAAAATGTGAAGAACTATACAAAATATAACAACACCTCACTGATCTAAGTAGAAAAACTACTGCATTTTCTATCCATTACAATAATACTTTGTGCACAGCACTTGTATATCTCTATGCCAACCAAATCTCCAGGCAACAACAATGCTACAACAAATCTACCAGGTTTGCCTGCAATCTCACTTATAGGGCCAGCTATTGCACTGTCCTCAATAAACCTTAATTAGATAGAACTACCTCACTGTCTCAGCTACTTACACCTAGTTGTAGCCCCATAACCTTGCAATTAAACATAACAGATCTCCCAACTTAAAAGTATTCTCCAGATCTCCATACTTCCCAGAAACTGATGCTCAACAAACAAAGCCTCACTATTCACAAAGTCAATAACTCAGCAGGGGAAACCCTTTATTCCATTCACCCACCCCAAATTATGGAACCCACTACCTCTACCACTAAGACTTAATAATACCCTGTCCACTTTCAAAAATCAACTAAAATACCATCTCACAGATTCCTGGATGCATTCTTGTTCCTCACCTGGTTAACTCTAACACAAATAATCCTCACCCTTACCACCACTTTTCCACCCCACAAAAAATCTGGCCTTAATGATAACCATTGAAGACTCATTTTTAAATAAAATGTATACAGTCTTAATACTCTACTGAGTACTGCTGTACTCACTACTTTTAGGCTAACATGTTTTGGCACTACTGTCTACAACTAGCATTGTTAAGGTTTATAACTTATTACTTTCTGCTGTTCCCTCACAGGGTACGTTACTCTAATGCAACCTGAATAACTTGTCTAACTCCCATTTTAATACAGGTATCTATATGTTTACGTATGCATAGCAATGTTTCCAGCTATTCCACTACAAATACTTGTCTATTGTCTATATATATATATATATATATATATATATATATATATATATGTATTCTATTTCAACATGATATTGTGATTGTACCAGTGTGAATGTATACTTTTATTCAATTTACTTTTATTCAATATGAATCAGTTCAATATGCTACTGTGCATTATTTTCTAAAACTGCACTGTCAAATATGCACTAATGTTTAATTTACATGCATTAATTTACATTGTATCTTGTATTATATTGAACCAATACAGCTTTCTCCCCAGGCCTCCAATGATAAGGGGTTCTACACCCAGTTGGACATCTGAGGTCACCAAATAATAAATAAACAAATACATACGTACATACATACATACATAGATATATATATATATATATATATATATATATATATATATATGTATACACACACACACACACACACACACACACACACACACACACACACACACACACACACACACACACACACACAAATGCAAACAGTAGATTGTGCGAGGTAGCATATAGGCATAACAGGTAAATGTCCAGAAGGGGCCACATTGTGGCCTCTGCATGCAGGTTGAAAGACATATTACAAGGCAAACAGTTCCTCCTGTACATAGGTCAAAGTATAGGTATGTAAAAGGTAGAGTAAGTACACAGCACTACCTGCCATCAACATAGTTCTGCAAGAAGATGTGCAGTGACAACAGGCCCATTGTTGTTGTTGTCAATATGAGATGGCGTGGGAATGGTCATAGCATAAAAGTAGATGAGTATGTGGCCAACAAAAACAGAGGGAGGGGGCAGTACTCAGACATAGAAGTCAGTCAAGGAGAGTCTTCCACACGCACTCTGACCAACATGAGTAACTCACAGGTGTACACATCATGCCATGGGCCCAAGTTGCAACAGCTGGAAAAAGTTCACTACCAGGAAGATGGAGCCCTAATACATACCTATACATATGCAGGGTTGGCAGGGAGAAGTGCCGAATGTCAATTCAGTGCACAGCCATAATAGGACACTAGTATATATAATACTGCATGCTTAGACAAAGTCTTGCATACCAAATCTTTGCCAGGGTAGATTTACAATAGGAGATGGTCCACCAAAACCAAAGCACACACAGAGGTGGAAGAGTTCCTCTTAAACCCATCTGGAGCAAATGAGCAAAATCTTCTACCTGGTTGTGGCTTGTATGTGGGAAATGGGCTGGTGATGGCTGACCACATTTAGTAATACCAGGTACATTTCAAGTTGTATACTGACCTGCATATGTTAAGGGGTTATTCAGCAGAACACCTACACATATCTTTTCTCCAGTTACATCAAGCCTGCAGCTGCAACATTTTGCATCACAAGGTATGTATGTATGTGCACATATGCTTTTCACATAATTTGCCACAGGTATAAGTGCCACAGGTTGGGAGGCATGAGACATATGTTCCAGCACTGCCACATGTATGCTATCTTTACACTTTTACAGGTTCCATTTGGTAGAGGGGTCAGCCCAACAAGATGGCACATGCCTGATGTCAGTAGGTCACCTGTGGCTGATGATGAATGCAATGTGCACATGGTACAGTCAGATGATACATTGTCACAGTAAAAAAACTTTTGTCATCACCTGTGTTTAGCTCTGAATATCCTGTCAGTGTGAGCCCCATCTAGGCTATACAAGAGTCACCATCATGGAAGGTCCCCATCAGTGGTACTGTCTCCAGTGTTTATACACTCATCAGACAGAAAGGCATGCTAATGGCCATCATTGCCATGACTCCAGATAATTCACAAACTTGAATGCCACACTTGGCATCAATTAGTGGATGTGCAAGTCAGTGATCCTGGCACAGACAGCAGCTACACACACCACAGCAGAGACAGTGAGCATGCTGCATGGTTTGAGTGAGGATGTGGAACAGTTGTATGGACTGTGGGATGACCTACAGCACATGCAGAGTGACATGGCATATAGGGACTTGGAGCAAAGACTCATGCTCAGTTCATTGGTTGTCAACATGGAATTCATTGATACATTCATGACACAAGGCAAATCCCCTTGATTGTGCTTCTGTAAGTCATACCAGCCATGACTCTACAGGGGTCCAGATGTATGATGGATGGTTACAAACTGGGGTTACACAAATGATACACAGTACTTTTAAGACTGCATCACCTTCACCGCAGTCCATGGCAATCATCACAGATGGTTGTGGCCAGTCTCATGTTTTTGGCTAAGGATATTCATGTGTTTCATGCACCTCCTGCATTAGGATGCCTCACCAGGCTGTTTGTACTGGTTCTCACAGTTCAACACTGTCCATAACACCTGTTAACCATCAGAGTGTCATGACTACCCATGGCCATTGACAGAGTTGTGGACACTGTCCATATTTTTACCCATTGCAAACACCATTTCTCAAGCAGAATACATTCAGCACTGAAACTACAGTGCCAGCCCACCACTGCAAGATGCATTTACTACCCCTAACTTGATATCCACTTAAATGGCTACCACTTCTACCTCCCTTGACCATTACGGATATGTTAGCACTGCTGTTTCTTGTCATTGTGCCCCGCCCCACTTGTACAAATGATGATAACTGTGCCTTGCCCATCCATATGACCTGTGTGGGTAAGGTAATGTCTGATTTAAGGCATGGCTACTCAGTGTACTGCAATGCATGACCTGGGTATTAATGTATGCATCAATTTTATGTTGTGTTGTCTTTATCATGGTTCCTAGTTGTAGACTAGATGCTGTCTCCATACCAGTTCAGAAACATACTGCATCCATCTGCCTTGTATAGGGGTCCAGTGCAGTCCATCCCTCCTATGACTTTAAACCTAACTCCTCACCTGCTGCGAGAGATCTCTCAAGCAGTAGTGAAAGGTTCCTGAGGTGTAACTATTTCTGTATGTCATAGTGTACAACCTAGCACACACCAGAAATAACTGATTGCAGTTTTTACGTGTATGCTACAGTGTTTCATTTGATGTATCCAGGTAATGTAAGCATCCCATCAGAAGTCTGTACACATATTAGACAATGTTACCGGTTTGTTAAACAATGATGTTATATGGCACCTTAGCCACAGTCTGGGGTTTCTGGATGGGGATCATCATCTACAGCTGCATGGCATATTCAGCATTGCCTGAACTGCACAGCAGTGAACATCAATTTAAGAGGTAGGCTGCCTACTTAAATTGGAATTGTATACCCTAGCCTATGTACCTGGCAATGTATGCACTTGCCAGCTAGATGACCTTGTGGGAAGTCACCCTTCATGAAATGATGTTAGAGGTACACATGTGCTAGATATGAGGGTCATAAGAACTGCCTGAGTGGTACCCAGACACATTTTACATAGTATACTGTGTATTGCACAACACCTAGCAGTGGATGGAATGGAAGACCTTCCAAATGATGTACCAGATGCCATGTGGAGCAGGTGGGGCACTGATGGAAATATAGGTGCTATCAATGGGTCAAAGGTCATCAGGGAAATGGGCTATGTTATAAAATGACTGTACAGGTTGGTTCTCTCCTCTGATGTTCATGGAAACCATGTATGTTCCTCCACATCATGTTAAAGAACTGGACTCAGATCCATAAGACTGATGCCTGAAAAATTCCTAATGTGTCCCGTATTTGATGCCAAAAGGTCCCCAGAGCAAGGATGGTTAGTGCTTTAATGTCCACTGGGACAGGCAGTCCATCCATTTCCTTTGATTATGTGTTTGGGTAACATCATCATCAACTCCATTTTTCCCATTTTCTATATGGAGTCAGGGTGTTATGTCAGCTGTTACCATCCTTCCTGAGTCACTGCCACTCTCATATCCACTTCAACAGTCATGCCTGACTGTTGCAGGTCTTTCGCACAAATCACCCACCTCTTTGCTGAGCATCCTCATTTCCTATTGAATTCTTCCTGTCTGTCCCAAATATTCTTTACCAGATTGTCTTCTGTTTTCCTGCATATCCCTAAACCACCATAATCTGTTCTCTTTGACCTACTTTGCATTGGGACCTCCTTGGACTTCTGCTCTGATGCCCTCATTTCCTTGTCTGTCCCACAGTGTGCATCCTACAGCCCACCTCAGGCACTTCATCTCCATCACCTCTAGCTAACTCAACTGCTCTGCCTTCACTGCCCAGGTTTCTGTGCCATACAGTAGTGCTGGTTGCACCACTGTTTTGTACACCATACTTTTCACCTTCATTGGCATTCTTCTGTCACTCACTATCTCAACAATCTGTGCCAGTTGACTTCAGCCCCACTGATTTTAGTTTTAACCTCCTTATTCAGTCTTCTCTTTTCTTCAGTCACCCCCCCCCACATACTTGAAACTGTTAACCTGCTCCACTATTTCTTTTCTATCTCAGTTTTCAGCTTCTTCTGATTTCTCTCATTTGCTACCATTACCACTGTCTTATCTGTCCTTAGTTTCATTCTGTGTGCCTTCGGTTTTATGTTTCATACTGCTATGATTTGCTGAAGTTCTTGTTCAGAGAATGCCTATAATGCCACATCATCTGCACACAGCAGCTTTGTTGATCTGTACCCTCCATCCTGTTTGCTAATGTAGTCCATTACCAATATGAATGGTGGTGGTCTCAAAGCTGAACCTTTATGCTCACCCACTCCCACTGGGAACCCATCTGTGAGTCCAAGCACTGCTCACACGTATGACACTGTGTCCTTGTACATAGCTTGCACTAATTCTACCGATGTTTCTGGGATGGTGAACAATCTAAGAACTGCCCATATCAGCTTTCTTGGAACCTTGTAATATGTTTTTTTCCAGGTCTAGGATCTCTAGCTTCTTCTCAACTATCTGCTCACTACAAACACTGGGTCACCTGTGTGGAATCCTGATCTGAATCTAAATTGCTTATTTCCCATCTTACTTTCTACTACTCTATGTATTTCTTTATTATCACCCTCTCTAGAACTTTCACACAGCGTGACAGGAGTTTGATACCTCCCTACTGCCCACAGGTTTGAATGGCCCCTTGGTTCTTGTACACTGGCACTACAATTCTTATTCTGTAGGTTTCTGGAAATTGCATTTGTCTCCATTCTGCTTTAAGTACCCTTGGATGCCATTTCCCTCTAACTCACCCACCGGCTTGATCATACTGTACCTGCCTTGATCCCGTCCTCACTAGAGCCTGCTGGTATCCACGATTTTATTTTCCTTAGGGCTGGTCTTACTTCTTCTAGGGTGGGCTCTGCTTCTTTCACTGTAAGCTGTATTTGGGTCAGTACAGTTTCTGTGGGGTTTTCTTCATTCATAAGCTGCTGGAATTATTTCCTCCATCTGCCTTTGATACCCTGAGGGCTTGTGAACAGGTTGTTGCTAGCATCCCTTATGAAGAGTGTCTGATGGCTATCTTCTTTATCTTTCTGTCTTTGCCTTGCAGTCTGATAGAGTTTCTTTTTGCAATCTGCTGAGTCAAATTCCAGACACCAGTAAAGTGCCTGTGATGCCTTGTTCTTTGCTTTTGCAATTTCTGACTTAGCCTTTTTGTTAGCCAACCAGTATTCCTTCTTAGCGTCGTTGGTCTTTTCAATCTCCCAGTTTTTCCTACATTCCTTCTTTCTTTTGATGACTTCCTGGAATTCTCCTTCCACTCCCAGCCATCCTTATATACTGTATTTCCATTCTTGGCTTGGCCGCATATCTGTTCTATAGTCCTTACACATGCTGTTTTGAGGCACTGCCATTCTTCTTCTTCTGTTCCACCTATTTCCTCTGCTTTCTGGGGTGCTAGAGCCCTGAGTATTTCCTTGAATTTTTGTGCTTTTACTCCAGTCATCTTTTAGGTCTTCAGTCTAGTTTCTGTTGACTTTAGAGCCTTGTCTGATCACTGCTTTTAGCTCATTGTGACAACCAGTGGTTTATGCTGTGGGCCAACTATTTGGGGATGACTTTGCAATCACTAATTCTACTCCAAATACCCTTTTCTTACTAGGAGGAAGTCCACCTGAGTTGCACGTTGGCCACTCTTGTATGCAATCTTGTGACTGATTCCTCTTTAACATGTGTTGGCCACCATCAAGCCATTTATCAGAGAGAAATCTAGAATGGCCTCTCCTTTATTCCTGTTGCCCCACCCATGTGGACCCAGGCAGTCCTCATGTCCAGTTCTATCTGTCCCAATATGTGCATTCAAGTCACCCATCAACAACACCAACTCATAATGTTCTGCTTTATCTAGTAGGTCCTATAGCTGCTGCTTGAATGCACTTTTTTCTTGCTATCACAACTCTTCTGTGGGACATAGGGTGAGCTTTTGAATGCCACCATATTCTTACACTGGTGTCTGGTTGCCATGAGCCTAACACTAAGTCTGATGACATCTCACTGTCTTCTGAAGCCTTTCCGTCACCACAGTTCCCATACAATTTCTAGTTTGTCCTCTCCATGAGTAATAGACTATGGATCCCAAGCTAAATTACTTTACTGCACTGTCCATCTATCTTGTCTCCTGGATACAGAGAATGTCCAGTCTCTCCCTTACCATTATGTCATCCACTTCTAAGCTGCATCCTGTCAGAGAACATATATTGATTGCTGCAATCCTTAGTTCATGTTTGGCAGATAGATAGGATTTACATCCAGATTTCACTCAACAGAGCTATCCCAGGTTACCCAAGCTGGGCAACTGGACACTAGCCATCCAGTAGCTTATTGATACAGGGTTACAGGGCTTTATGGCACGCAAACACTGGTCAGTAGGAGTACATAGACATAGATGTCTCCTACCATTGGCATAGGTCAGAGTAGGTTGAGTCTTTAACCCACTTATCACCAGAAAATACCCATGCTTATTTTTGAGAAACATTAGTCAACTGATCACCTACACCCACAGATGAGACATGACTGCTAACTCCCATATAGTGTCTCTGTTCGCGTGACAGTAGTCGAAAATATCATGGTTGTGGTGATGGTATGTTATCCACTGGCAGACCTGTCTGTAACACAGAGGGTAAAGATGCACAACATGGTGGGCACTGACTCTGAGAGTAGGCATTAAGATTTGTTGTTCAACTAAGAATGCTGCTGTTTCTAGCAGAATTGAGTGATTGAAGCTCCTAAATACCAAAAAAAAAAAAATCCTTTCATTCGGAATGGATCTTAGAGCTGGATTTTTACTTCCTGAATCATTCTGCCATGTCTGATTTTATAACTTGCACTTATGGGAATTCTGATTAGCATGATGGTGCTCATTTGCATGACATTATGCAGTCATTTTTATATCCTGAATACCACTCTGTCTCTCTCACTGCAAGATTGTGCTATATGTCTCTGAATCACCCCCTCCCTACACATCACTGCTCATCTTGCCATTTCACATAACACTGTATGAAAAATGTTCTTGAATAACCCCATAATGTTAGCCTTGAAAATTCATATTCCAATACAAATGACTGTTGCTTACTCTAATCATTTACTGGTTAATTAATATGAGACAAAAACCTCAGTTCCTAAAAATGAATACTTTGCTTTTGTTCTATAGCAATGATTACAGCATGACACTGAAGATGTGAGCAGAGCTCTTACCATTAAGCCATCATGTTACCCATTGATGTTGCAGAGAATGTTATGTTGTCATGTCTTCCATGTTGGGGGGGGGGGTCAGAGTGAAATATGTCCAGCATACCACTTCAGAGGGTTTATTACAATTAATGCAGGAACCTTCACAGAGTTTGAGTACATTCTTATTTATGTTGTCATATGGGACTGTTGCACTGATCCAGGGGAAGACACAACAGGATCCTGCTGACATTTTAAAAGTTAACAGACACTGAATGAAACAGTGTAGACACAGAGCACCCAGGATGTTATAAGGCCGAACCCTAACCATACAGTAGACAGACTGAGGCTGCATCTTGAAATCTGAAGCTGGGAGACAGTAACACTAAACATAGGTTGACTTCAGTAACTAAATGGTTGCAAAATGTACGGGATATGCTACACACACACATACACACACACACACACACACACACACACACACACACACACACACACACATACACACACACACAAGGTAGAGTGATTGGAAAACCAATCACATAAACAAAAAACAGGCACACACTTTAAATAGTCTGTATATAGGTTATTGCATTACTGTTTTGCCTTTGATTTGCAATATATATATATATATATATATATATATATATATATATATATATATATATATATTATATACTGCGGGGGTGGTGCTGCGGTAGCGTTGTTGGCTCACAGTATGACGTTGTCTTGTTCGATTCTCAGTTAGAGCATCTTCTGTGTGGAGACATGCATGAATGGGCGTACCTTCGTTGAAGGTTGTGCGTCAGGGCTGGCAACTCGGCACGTAAAAATCTACTGCCAATTATTAGCAGAGCGGAGTTCCGCTGTGGCGACCCCTAACTGGGAAAAGCCGAAAGACACAAATATGTATATTATGTATATATATATATATATATATATATGTGTGTGTGTATATATATATATATATATATATATATATATATATATATATATATATATATATATATATATATATGTATATATATGGATCCCCTACACATGACCAAAATTTCAGAAAGCCGATTCCCAAATGGCTGAGACCATATGTTTGACTTTTGAAATTTTGATCATGCAGAACAGGCATCTCTGTATAGTGCAGAATGGGAAGATTCCCATCTTCCTCACTCTAGTGTGATCTTGGAGTTGGTATATTTAAATTACAGGGGGTGTGGGGGGCTGTGCCACAGGGTGTTGCTAGCAATGTGTAGGTAAGTTTTTTTTTTTTTTACATGTTCGAAATTTCAAAGAACATATGGTCTCGGCCATATGGGTTTTGGCTTTCTGAAATTTCGATCATGTATATACAGACTGTGGTGGTGGTGCTGCAGTAGCGTTGTCGCCTCACAGTAAGACGTTGTTCTGTTCGATTCTCAGTTAGAGCGTCTTCTGTGTGGAGACATACGTGAATGGGCATACCTTCGTTGAAGGTTGTGCGTCAGGGCTGGCAACTGAGCATGTAAAAATCTACTGTCAATCATTAGTGGACTGGAGTTCTGCTGTGGCGACCCCTAACCAGGAAAAGCCGAAAGACACAACAGCAACAACAAACACACACACACACACACACACACACACACACACACACACACACACACACACACACACATATATATAAATTAAAATTTGTCTTTTTGCATTTAGCCTGATGACACTTAAAATAATAATGAACAGCTCATATTTTAATTTTGTAATATTTTCAAATATGTTTGAGTTTACTCTTGAGGTAGCAAAAGGCTTAACATTGTAAACGCATACTCATATATTCCTGCAAATATTCCAGTGCATATCCACATAAAAAACACTATTGTCACTACTTTTAGCTTTCCTAATAAGATTTTTCAGTTTGAACTGTTCTTTTCCTTCTTCAGATGTTTGGTATACTTGACTCTGAATTTAAAATACAAGCCACCTTACTGAAAAACATATTTCTGAAAAGAAATTACCCGATTTCTTTAATCAATGACATACAGAAAGCTATTGTTTCTGAAAGATATACCAAACATTTGCCTATTTTATTATTTGGCTTTCAACCCACTACTAATAAATCCACTACCACTAATACAACCCTTAGTTTTCCGCTGCCCATTTCTAGAGATATGTCTCATATTTGTCACATTATTAATAACAAGTGAGAACTTTTAACTGAATCTCAACCCTTGTCTGTAGCCTTAGGTTCTTCTCCTTTATTCTCTTTTAAAAGAACCAGAACTATTAGAATGAGTCTAGAAACTAGAGATTCCCCTTTTATTACTGCTATTTCCCCTATTTCCTCCACTTCCAAGGGAATGTATACTTGTAATAAATGTGCTGTATGTCCTTTTATACTAACAGGCTCTGATTACACTTTTCCACACTGTAACTACACTGTTCGGTTCCACAAAAATTTCTTTTGTCACTCTACTGCAGTTGTTTATGCAGGAATATGTGCATCTTGCAATGCTTTCTATGTTGGCAAGACCACCAGAAAGCTTTCTGACAGGGTGAAAGAACATCTAGGAGCCATTAGATCTCGGAACATGAATAATGCCCTTGCCAAACATAGCTCTACTTCTGCTACCTTTACTAAGT